>NW_027133238.1:0-68537 GCF_026122565.2 Emydura macquarii macquarii
AGAGGGCGAAAGAAAGACAGACTCCCTTTCCTTATCAAAAGGCAAAAGAAAGACAGACTCCCTTTCTTTAGCAGAGGGTTTACCCATTGTTGTCCTAAACTAATTTCCTAATATTGGAACCATGAATTCCTTTTCTATTACTACAACTATTTTATTTCTTTTAGACTCTTAACTCTTTCACCTGTGCAATCTTTTTGCAGATATCAAAGTTTCTACGACTGCTCTGTAGCTGTGCGTGCACAGCCTCTTCTCTTCCACAGGTCCTGGAGATCAAACACTGCCTGTGTACTCCAGGCAGGAGCGTGTCTAGTTCATGCAGTCGGCATGGTCAGCTGGGCAGTTGCGCAAAACAATGAAGAGCCACTCTGGGCAATCTGAAAAGGAATTTCAAAACCAGGTAGGATTTTTAAAGGTGGGTGTGATGGGGTGTGTCGTGGAAGAAAGATCATGCAGCTTCTCTTTTAGGATTAGATCGAGTAGAGCTTTATTTGTGTCACACACACAAACAGCGATAGCTATAGGGAAGCCCAGGCAGCACATCTCTGTGCTGATCATTGGCATTTCCTCTTGCTACCAAAAACAAAGGACTTATATGGGTTTGTCTTAAATTCATTTACATATAGATCGTATAGTGGAGTTTGATTAACAGGTTATTACCCACAAGTAAGGTGATTACAGAACACCATGCAGTGCTCTAGGTGCTAGCCTATCTAAATGGGTCTTCTGGTGCCAGGAAGTCTTGGATCACACATAGACACTTACTAACTTCTCTGACAGGAGATGTCTGTGCTTGGACTTCAAAGGTGGATAAGTTCTGCAACGTAGACTAACGAATTTGCATGTGGATGGTAGGGCTAAGACATTCTACTTGAACTTAGCATTTCTATCACAGTTTCAGACTCAGGCAGTCTGTCAGTGAATTTCAGACTAAGGCATTTTGTCAGTGATATTTTTCTGATTCTACAGGTGTGTACCCCAGGCAGGCCCTGAATGGGTCAATGTGGGCCTGAGAGGCCAATCATGTTGTCTGGATGAACCTAGAGAGACAAAGGCAGAATTAACTGATGATGACGCCCAGCTGGGGGAGGGGGGGTGATGATGACACCCAGCTGGGGGGGGGGAGGGGGGAGCTGATGGTGGTACTAAAACCAGGAAGTGGAGAGCAGTAGGAACTGCCGGGTAGGGGGTCAGCAATCACAGTGGTCATTGTCACTGGAGGACAGTAAGGGTTCACGTAGGCCACACAGGGTCTGCACTTGGCGTGTGTGGACCTCAGTAGGTCGATCCCAGCTCAATGTCATTTGGAGAGGTGGTTTTACTGTGTCACCATAATAGGCACTTACGTCAGCCAGAGACAAATTGAGTGTAGATGCAGGCACATCTAGGTCAATTCAAGGCACTGTATGTTGACCTAACTTTGTAGTGTAGACAAGGTCTAAGGGGCTTGGTTGCTTGAGGCACATCTAGCCAGGCTACACTGTACAAGCCTCTGCCGGCCATCCCTTGTGCACTAGCCTTCTTGGGGAGGAGAGCCCTGAACCCCTCCCTTCTCTCTGCACCTTCGGGATGGGGAAGAAACCACAACCCTATCTGATGGGGAATGAGGGCAATGGAGCCATGCCTGCAGCACTAGGAGAGCCTGGCAAATAGCAGCCACTGGGATCATCATCAAGGGATCCACTGAGGGATGTCCCTGTATAGTGAGGAACTCCAAAGTTGTAAGGCAAATCCTGTCTTGTCAAGGGGCCCTGACCCACCCCATACGTGTCACAACCCCATTCATGTCCTGCATAGGCTGGGCCTGGTCCCAGAGGAGTCAGTGATGGGGCCTCCATGGCCAGTTGGTCGGTGCTGGGGGCGGGGCCTGCTTAGATCCCTGCTGTGCCCCTGGTGGCTCCCAGCTGCAGCCCTTATCCCATCCTTGGGCCAAGCCAGGATCACTGCCCCCTGCCAGCCTATTCTGACCCCACCTGCTCCCAGCTGTTGCTAGTTCCTTTGCCCCCCAGGTGCATCTTCAGCCTGCCCTTGAGAGATGTCCAAATTCTGGGAACTTGAGTGATAGTTCCTGAATCTGGCTGGGAATAGGAGTCGGTCATGATTTTATAGACCTCTATGATATCTCCCCCTTAGTCGTCTCTTTTCCAAGCTGAAAAGCCCCAGTCTTATTAATGTCTCTTCATATGGAAGCTGTTCCATACCCTCAATCATTTTTGTTGCCCTTTTCTGTACCTTTTCTAATTTTGATATATCTTTTTTGAGATGGGGTGACCAGATCTGCACGCAGTATTCAATATGTGGGCATACCATGGATTTATAAAGAGGCAATACGATATTTTCTGTCTTGTTATCTATCCCTTTCCTAATGATTCCTAACATTCTGTTAGCTTTTTGACTGCAGCTGCACATTGAGTGGTGACTTATTACTGCTTAATTGATCAATTTTGTTTCAAAATCTCCTCTAATGCCACCTCAATCTGGGACGGTTCCTCAGATTTGTCACCTAAAAAGAACAACTCAGGTTTGGGAATCTCCCTCACATCCTCAGACATGAAGACCGATGCAAAGAATTCATTTATCTTTGCAATAGCCTTATCTTCCTTGACTGCACCTTAAGCATGTTGATCATCCAGTGGCCCCAGTCGTTATTTAGCAAGTTTCCTGCTCCTGATGTACTTAAAATAAATTTTGCTGTTACTTTTTGAGTCTTTGGCTAGCTGTTCTTCACATTCTTTTTTGTCCTTACTAATTATATTTTTACACTTTACTTGCCAGAGTCTATGCTCCTTCCTCTTTTCCTCAATAGGATTTAACATTCCACTTTTTAAAGGTTGCCTTTTTGCCTCTAACTGCTTCTTTTACTTTGTTGTTTAGCCACGATAGCCCTTTTTTGGTCCTTTTACTATGTTTCTTAATTTGGGGGTATACATTTAAATTGAGCCTCTGTTATGGTGTCTTTAAAAAGTTTCCATGCAGCTTGCAGGGATGTCACTTTTGGCACTGTACCTTTAATTTCTGTTTAACTAACTTCCTCATTTTTGTATAGCTCCCTTTTCTGAAATTAAATGCTACCGTGGTGGACTGCTTTGGTGTTTTCCCCCACACACTGAGATGTTACATTTTATTATGTTATGGTCATTATTACCAAGCGGTTCAGCTATATTCACCTCTTGGCCCAATCCTGTGCTCCACTTAGGACTAAATCAAGAATTGCCTCTCTTCTTGTGGGTTCCAGGACTAGCTTCTCCAAGAGCAATTATTTAAGGTGTTCAGAAACTTTATTTCTGCATCTCGTCCTGAGGTGACATGTATCCAGTCAACATGGGGATAGTGGAAATCCCTCATTATTATTGAATATCTTATTTTTATAGCTTCTCTAATCTCCCTGAGCATTTCACAGTCACTATCACCATCCTGGTCAGGGGTTGGTAGTATATACCTACTGCTGTATTCTTATTATTTAAGCATGGCATTACTATCCATAGAGATTCTATGGCACAGTTTTGTTGATTTAAGATTTTTACTTCGTTTGACTCTATGCTTTCTTTCACATATAGTGCCACTCCCCCACCAGTACGACCTATTCTGTCCTTCCGATGTATTTTGTACCTGGTATTACTGTGTCCCATTGATTATCTTCATTCCACCAAATTTCTGTTTTGCCTATTATTTCAATATCCTCATTTAATATGAGGCACTCAAGTTCACCCATCTTAGTATTTAGACTTCTAGCATTTGTATCTAAGCACTTTAAAAAATTGTCACTTTTTTGCTTTCGGCCATTATGTGAAGTAATTGAATGGAACTCTTTCATTTGACTGTTTATTGTCCGATCCTATCCATACTTTATCATCTTCCATCCTCTCTTCCTTACTAAGATACAGAGAATCTCCATTAATAGATCGTCACCTAAGGGATGTCTCTGTCTGAACCATATTCTCTCCCACAGCTGCCAAGCCATTACATACAATCCCCACCCCTCAGTTTAGTATCTTAGTACATTGACCTCAAGTTCTTCTTCCTATTGATGCAGTAAAGCAGGGGTTCTCAACGGGTGGTACGCGGAGGACGGCTTGGTGGTACACAAGGCGTCCCCTGCCGCCACCGCGGAATTCCCCCCCCGTCGCCGCCGAAACCCCGAATTTTCCCCTGCCGCTGAATTTGCCCCTGCCGCCGCCACAGTCCCCCCTTCCGCCTCCGAATTTCCCCTGCGGCCGTCGCAGTCCCCCCTGCCGCCTCCCCACTGTCCCCTGCCTCGGCAAACCCCGCCACCGAAAAGCGGCAAACGTCGGCAGTGGCACTTGACCTGAGCCGACTGGTACTCGGGAAAAAAAGGCTGAGAGCCACTGCAGTAAAGCACGTATGTGGCTGTCTAAGCGCTGGGCTGTGGAGAGCTCAGTGAGGCATGGTGCGGGGTGCCAGGGAGCTGAGCTGCAGGGGGCAAGCTGTGGGATGCCAGGAAACTAAGCTGAGCTCTGCAGAGATTCCAGCCGCACAGCTGCCCCTCGTGTGCCTCCTGCCATGACCGAGACCAGCCTGATCCAGGAACTGCAGTTGGAGGTTACCTGCTCCATCTGCTGTCAGTACATGGAGGAGCCTGTCACGTTGGACTGTGGGCACAACTACTGCCAGGCCTGCATCAGCCAGCACTGGGACAGGGTGGAGGAGGAGGAAGAGCTGAAGCAGTGTCCCCTGTGCTGCCAGTCCTTCCGAAAACGCAGCTTCCGTCAGAACAAGCTGCTGGCCAACGTGGTGGGGATTGTGCAGAGGTTCTCTCTGCCAGCCACCAGCCTGGGACAGCCCCAGCTGCAGGACCAGGACCAGGATGTGCGCTCCAGATCCAGCACGCTGTGTGGGGTGGAGTCCCTAGGGCAGGACCCCCAGGGGCAGCAGGTAAAATGGCGAGCGGTCCTCAGCACAGCAGGTGGGAGTGGGGGAGGGAGTGTTCCTGCAGCTGGGTGGTGCCCTTCTCCTTCCTCTGCCCTGATATCACCAGGGACAGGCTGTTGGGGGACTCATGGCAATTGGGAGGGGTCTCACTGGACCTTGGAGGATCTGGTTAGCCCTGCAGCTGGGCATGGCTGAGGGGCAGGAGTGCCACTGAGCAGGGCTGGATTAAGGCAGTCCTGGTGCCCGAGGCATACCTTCACATGTGGCCCCCAGCAGCCCCACAACATGCTCCGATCCCCACTTAGAATGGGACAGCCGTGGGGAGCTCCCCACCTAGCCAGGCAGTTGGGGGGCTGGAACATGCTCATTCCATATTGGGCTCATTTCACAACTCAGGGAGTTTCCCACAACCACAACCGGCACCCCTGGGCTAGATGGGTCCATTGATCTGAATCTGAACTAGGGTGGCAGGGAGGGGTTGGGGATAAGCGGGCTGAATGGGGCCCATTGTTGACCTTATCTCGCTTGGCAGAGTGTGTGCGCGTAGGGGTGGAGGGGGGAATATCCTGAGTTAGTTGGGCTCATGGGTCTGGTCTGGGGCAGTGGGAAGGGGGATGGCTGTGTGTAGGGCTAGAAGGGCCCATTGGTCTGGGTGGCAGGGATTGGGGATACCGGGCTAGATGAGCCCATTGCTCTGATCCGCTTTGCTGTTTCCTAGTCAAATTTGGCAGAGTTTACATTTCTGTCCCATTTCTATTCAGTTCACAATTCGTATCAAAGGGACTGGGAACAGAAGCTAGCACTGGTTCCCATTCCTTCCTCTTGGGCCTCAAATAGTCCCTCGGTGTGGCGGACCAACCTCCCCTTAGCCAGTCCTGTGGTTTTCTGTGTAAAGACCAGCCCTCTGAACTGCTGTTCTGCTTCCCTTCCTGGCATGCCGTGGGGAAGTGAGCTGTGATTCCCCCTTTGATCTCACCAGCTCTGATCTCACATGTTGACATGCTATAGCTGAAGCAATTTAACTCACTGAGGCGAGGGTCTACTCTTAAAAGTTAGACTGACCCAGCTATGTCAGTCAGGGTGTGAAAAAGCCACACCTCTGACCTACATAGCTGTGGTGACCTAACCCTCAGTGCAAATGAAGAACACTTCCATCAATGTAGCTTCCGTCATTCGGGGAGGTAGCTTTCCTGCACCAACAGCAAAACCCCTTCTGTCAGCGTAGGCTGCGTCTACACTACAGGGGCATGCCAGCATAGCTAAACCAACAGAGCTATGCTGCTGGTGTTATTCAAATAATAAATATCACAGGATCTTTTTCAGGGGATAAAGCAACAAGCCACGTTTATTGTGAATACAGAAATTTGGTAAATAGAAATTTGGTATCAATAGAAAGAACAGTATCAACACTGTAATAACATCAATATTGTTCCTTACTTTTAGTGAAATAGTATCAATAATGTAACCACTAGGAAAACAGTATCAACATTGTATCAATACTACAATCACAGAGATTCCTATTAATAAAATATACTTTGTTGACACATGTTTTAATTGGTACTTTCATTCACTCATACACACAGACAGGCATACACAGACAGGGAGAAAGACAAACATATATACATAGGGGTCTCACAGATGTTATAGTTACCAGCCTCTTGGTGCTCGTGGTAGTCACTGGCCAGGTGACTGTAGCACGAGGATGAGGAGCAAGGTTCTGCCAATGCGCATCGGTACTCCTGGCTGATGTGATGATGTAGACCCGAACCTCCAGCCTTCACCTTTCTGTCCCATTTTTATAGGAAAAAGACCCATGTAAGTCTATGGGTTTTTGCTCTGTCATGCTGCATCTGCATTTGGTGTGATCCTTAATCACCCACATTGTTGCAAGCCTGATCAGATTTTGTTCTTTGAAGTGGGCTGGCTCCAGAGTTATCAGGGTGGACTCCTCTTCGGCCAGTTGAGTGGTAAAAGTTATTATCTTTGCCCCTTTCTTCTTCTCTCAAATGTTTTAAGTGAGGCAGGTGTTTTCTTCATCTGTTTCGATATCCCTTATTTAGACCAATTGTTCAATCACTCTCCCTGTCTACATCCACTTCAATTGCTCAATCATTCACACTTCAATCATTCAGTGCCAACTCCTAGATGAAGAGTTCACACATTATTTTTAAAGCAAACACTATTTCATTTTTGTCAATGTCTTTTACAATTAGGTAGGTATATTACATTTCACAGTGTGGCTTCTCATACTTAAAATAGGGTTTTTACAAATATATATATTGAAAGTGGGTAAAATTAACAGATAAAATGGTTAATGGAGTGGCTTTACAAACAATCTTAAACCAAATAGAATTATACAAAATACAGACAGACTTGAATTATTATGCAGTAAATGGATATTTTAGAAAGACTGAGATGAACATTTCAAAGGGTAGAACAATACCAGGCAGTTGAGGTTTTAACTTTTGATTAAAATTACAATGTATCAGGCTGAAGTGCCTTTTGGTAGAAATGGGGGTGGGAGGTGTTTGTGGCTCTGTTCTTTTACAAAAACAGGATTGGGCCAACATTGGTGGACGCTTTGTAATGTAGATGGAGCCAGAGGTGGGGTTTTTCCAGTTCAGCCAATCCACAGTGGGGATGCTCTTATTCTTGTTTAGCAATCGATTTAAAGTAAATCAAAATAAGAGTCCACACAGGTTTTAAACTCAACCGATTTAAAGCTAGATTTAAAGTAAACCAGTGCAGTGTGTGTGTAGACAAAGCTGCAGAGAAAATATGCAGAATCCTGCTGCTAGCCAGGCCTATTTAAGGGCTTGTCTACACTTGAAATGCTACAGCAGCACAGCTGCAGATCCTTCACTCAAGCACTTCAGTGTAGACACTACCTATGCCTGCGGGAGGTGTTCTCCTTTCCTCATAGATAATTCACCTCCCTGAGAGGCAGTAGCTTGAATAACAGAAGAACTCTTCTATTGCCCTTGTGCTGTCTACACAGTGACTTAGGTCAGTTTAACTATGTCTCTCAGGTGTGAATTTTTCAATACCCCTGAGAGACATAGCTTGTTCTACCTAATTTTCTAGTGTAGATCAGCTCTACACTGTCTACACTGCAATTGAAAACACATGCCTGTCCCATGCCATCTGACTCGGTCTCACATGGGACTCGGGCTAAGGAGCTGTTTAATTGCAGTGTAGACATTCCGACTCAGGCTAGAGCCCGGGGTCTAGGACCCTACAAGGTGGAAGGGTATCAGAGCTGGGACTGCAGTCCTACACATAATTAAACACACAGCAAGAGACAGCCCCTGCCCTGAGTCTGAATTAACGAAAGAAGGATTATTATCCCTATTTTACATCTAAGTAAGTGAGCCTGCAGAGATATTTTTTACATGGCCAAAGTTCATGGGGTTCAAAGGCCATAGGGTTCAGTAGGTTGGGTGCTGAGCATGTTTGAAAATCTGGTCCTCACTAAATGGGAGCTGGTCTCTTGTCAAAACTTGTCCTGAGGGTCAACCAGGAAGTTGTGGTGGATTTGGGAGCTGAACCCAGATCTTCTGAGTCCTGGCACTGGGTATCCCTTCCTCTGAGGATCCTGTTAGGCTGAATAGGAAGGGAAACATTCTGGCAGTGAGTTCTCTAGGGTTGGCGATATCTAACACTAAGGCTGCACTAGTTTAATGGGTAGGAGACAGGAGGACAGGGTGGATGATATTCCCGAATCCGTCCCTGATGTCCTTTGAATGACATCCTCAGCTGGAGATCCCAGGAACTCTCTCTGCATCCAATACTTAGTGGGATCGATCTGTTCACTAACCAGACCTTCCTCTCCCTCCAGGAGAGTTTCAGGCAGCGTCTGGAGATTCTGAAGAAGGAACTAGCGATTGTTCTGAGCCTTCCATGCAACGGAGAGATGCGAGAGGCAGGTGATCCTATTACCCCATCAGCCAAATCCATGATATGTGTCGGGGAAGCACTGCATATCCCAGGGCTCAATAGCCCACAACCAGGCTCACACATCAATCTTTTGTCTGGTTAGCCACATGGCACTGTAGGACTGTGAGTGCGTGTGTATATTGCACACTAAACCTGGGCTCTGACTCAGGGTTGAGTGCAAGCCCCACTTCTGCCCAACACAAATCCCTCTGATTCCTGTCAGCAGGGACTCAGGGCCCAGGTTCTAGCACCCTGCTAAGGGCTGGATCACATCATAGAGTCATAGAAGATTTGGGTTGGAAGGAGCCTCAGGAGGTCATCTAGTCCTACCCGCTGCTCAAAGCAGGACCAACCTCAACTAAACCATCCCACCCAGAGCTTTGTCAAGCTGGGCCCTAAAAATCTCTAAGGACGGAGATTCCACCACTTCCCTAGGTAACACACTCCAGTGCTTCACCACCCTCCTAGTGAAAAACTTTTTCCTAATATCCTTCCTCGACTTCCCCCATTGCAACTTGAGACCATTGCTCTTTGTTCTGTCATCTGCCACAACTAAGAATAGCCTAGCTCCATCCTCCCTGGAACTCCCTTTCAGGTGGCTGAAGGCTGCTATCAAATCCTGCCTCACTCTTCTCTTCTGCAGACTAAACAAACTTAGTTCCCTCAGCCTCTTCTCATAAGTCTTGTGCTTCAGCCCCCTAGTCATTTTTCTTGCCCCTCATTGGGCTCTCTACAATTTGTCAACATTCTTTCTATACTGGGGATTCAAAACTGAACACAGTACTCCAAATGTGGCCTCACCAATGCCGAATAGAGGGGAATAATCACTTCCCTCGATCTGCTGGCAATGCTCCTACTAATGCAGCCCAATATGCTATTAGCCTTCTTGGCAATAAGGGCACACTGTTGACTCATATCCAGCTTCTTATCCACTGTAACGCCCAGGTTCTTTTCTGCAGAATTGCTGCCTACCCCGTCAGTCCCCAGTCTGTAGCTGTGCATGGGATTCTTCTGTCCTAGGTGCAGGACTCTGCACTTGTCCTTGTCCTCATCAGATTTTCTTTGGCCTAATCCTCCAATTTGTCTGCATTCCTCTGTATCCTATCCCTGCCCTCCAGCGTATCCACCACTCCCCCCAGCTTAGGGTCATTTGAAAACTTGCTGAGGATGCAATCCACCCCATCCTCCAGATCATTAATGAAGAAGCTGAACAAAACTGGCTCCAGGACCAACTCCTGGAGCACTCCGCTTGTTACCAGCTGCCAACTAGACATCAAGCCTTGATCACTAACCATTAAGCCCAATTATCTAGCCAGCTTTCTATCCACTTTATAGTCCATTCATCCAACCCATACTTCTTTAACTTGCTGATAAAAATACTGTGATAGATCATATCAAAAGCTTTGCTAAAGTCAAGATACACCGTTACTTTCCTCACATCCGCAGAGCCAGCCTTCTTATCACAAAAGGCAATCCGGTTGGTCAGGCATGACTTGCCCTTTGTGAATCCATGCTGACTGTTCCTGATCACCGTTCTCTCTTCCAAGTGCCTCAAAATGGATTCCTTGAGGTCCTTCTCCGTGATTTTTCTGGGGACTGTGGTGAGGCTCACTGGTCTGTAGTTCCCCAGATCCTCTTTCTTCCTTATTTTGAAGATGGACACTATATTTGCCTTTTTCCAATTGTCCGGGACCTCCTCTAATGACTACGAGTTTTCAAAGAAAATGGCCAATTGCTCTGCAAACAATCACATCAGCCAATTCCCTCAGCACCCTCAGATGCTTTGCATCCAGCCCCATGGACTTGTGCATGTCCATCCTTTCTAAAGTGTCCTGAACCTGTTCTTTCACCACTGAGAGCTGCTCATCTCCTCCCCATTCTGAGTTGCCCAGTGCAGTAATCTGGCAGCTGACCTTGTCTGTGAAGACAGAGGCAAAGAAAGTATTCAGCTCTTCAGCTTTTTTCACATCTGTCACTAGGTTGCCTTCCATATTCTGTAAGGGGCCCATACTTTCCCTGACCTCCTTCTTGTTGCTAACATAGCTGTAGGAACCCTTCTTGTTATCCTTCATTTTCCTTGCTAACTGCAACTTCATTTGTGCTTTTGCCTTCGTGATTTCACTCCTGCATGCTCAAGCAGTAATTTTATACACCTCCTGAGTCATCTGTCCAAGCTTCCACTTCTTGTAAGCTTCCTTTTTGTGTTTAAGCTCACCGAATACTTCTTTTTTAAGCCAAGCTGGCCGCTTGCCATATTTGCTATTCTTTCTGCACTTCAGGATGGTTTATTCCTGCACCCTCAATAAGGTTTCTTTAAAATACAGCCAGCTCTCTTGGACTCCTTTTCCCCTTTTATTAGCCTCCAAGGGGATCCTTCCCATCAACTCTCTCAGGGAGTCAAAGTCTGCTTTTCTGAAGTCCATGGTTTGTATTTAGCTGTTCTCCTTTCTTCCTTTTGTCAGGATCCTGAACTCAACCATCTCATGGTCACTGCTGCTCAGCCACACACTACAACTTCCCCTTCCCGTTCTTCCTTCTTTGTGAGTCCCGAGTTCTGTTGTGACATGGGTCCAAACCCTGTCATTTTGCAGTGTGAATCCAGAGGTAAAATCACCCCCCTATTTCTTCTCACTACACTACTGTTGATACATCCTAGGATCACATTAGCCCTTTACTGATCAATATTGTCCTAGGAGCTCACATTGGTTGCTTGTCCACCATCCCTACTCACTCTTTCCAGGTTCTTCCTCTGTAGTCCTTGAATGTCTGTACTCCCATTTTTAAGCAGGTTAGGCAGCTCTGTTAACACCCTCGTTATTCAGGTGTGTCCCAGACCTCTCTAGAGCTGTGTCCCCAAGGCAGCACTGAGACACCCTATTGGGCTCCTGTAAGACCAGTGCTACACTTACCTGGAAAGTCAATGGCAGTTGATGGGATTTACACAAGCTACGTAGACTAGATTATGTAACTCCCATTGACTTCGTAACTCCTCTTCTACACAGCATCTTCGCTGTGCTGCGCTGACGGGAAATGCGTTCCTGTTGACGCAGCTCTACGCCACTTGAGAGGGTGGTTTTATTGAGTCGACTTCCAGATAAATTGAGCGGGTTTTCATTGACCGCTCAATCAATCCGGATAGATCGATCTGACGGCAGCGAATTTGCCGCCGTTGGTGAAGACATACCGTAAGAGCCCACTCTCTGCCCTGCAGCACCTGCACCACTTCCTGCATGACGGGCAGCAGATGGTCCTCCAGAAGCTGCAGGAGCTGGAGGAGGAGAATGGCACAAACGAGGAGGGGCAAGAAAGAAAAGAGGAGCCAGGCCCGGAGCCGCAGGTGAGATGACAACACAGAGTCACAGCCAGGATTCAAGGGACAAGCCTCCTGAGGAGACCCCTACTCATTGTAGGGCTGCCGATGTCAGTTCAGAATTGTCCCCTGGATTCTAATGTGATGTGGGGACAAGGAGTATTCAGCAAGGGGCTCTCACAATCAGTGTTGGACCCAATGCCCCAGTCCGGCACTAGGGGGGCTGTGCTGCATGGAGGGGGTTCAACAGGGCACCCCACTCTCCACAGACAGTCAAGGCTGGTCCCAATGCCTCAGTGCATTGGATGCCATTAGAAAGGCAGGGCCAGAGGGAAGGGAAGGATTTTACTCAAAGTGTGAAAAAGAAAACCTGCAATGTAACCTGACTCTCTTCCTTCCTCTCTCTCGTATTTTTCAGGATAAAAATATCACCTGGAGCAGGTAAGGGTTCTCCCTTTCTTAGATAGTGCAATCTTTTAATATAGGCAACCCCTCACAACCTTCAGAAACCAGAGATCTGGCTATCTTGTATTTATTAAGTATCTATCGCTTTGGTATCCATCTATCCAGATGCTCCAGAGGGAGGGAGGGAGATGATGTGAGCATGTGGATGTAGTGTCGACTGGATGAAAGTCCTTAATGCAGGTACCTTCTCTCCTTTCGGGGTCCCCTGAGCTGTGCGGATGCCGGGATGAGCTGGGAGGTGCTGTCTCCCAACTCCGTGACGGTGTGGCTGGGTCCATGCAGACTGAGCATGCCCAGCCCCAAATGGAGGTGGATCACTGTCAGTCCATTGCTCCTGGGAATGTTCTGGGTAGCACGGTTAGCTGCAGAATCCGGTGACCTGCCTCTGGGAGTGAGGATTAGCTTCTGCTCATTAACTGGTCTCATTTTCATGTCTCAGATGAGGTGCTGGGAGAGACAGGAAGAGCTACTTCCTCTGGATGTCTGAGCTCAGTGAAAGCTCTCAGAGGAAGGCCTTGAAGTAACAGCATCTCAGCTGCTTTTCTAAGCTATGACCCAGTTTTTTAGCTGGTGCAAATCAACATAGCCACATTGACTCTAATGGAGTCATCTTGATTGACACCAGCCAGACAGCTGGCCCCATGGACTCCAATGGAACCATGGCCAATTCCCACCAGCTGGGGGTCTGGTCTCATTGATTCCAGTGCAGTAACTCTGATTTCCACCAGCTGGACACCTGGCTCTGTGTGTGTGACAGTGTGTCTGGGTATATGGGAGGTGGCAGAGGATAACTGCATAACTATATTTATCTAGAGAGTACCTGTGCAGGAGAGGAGTTCTCCAGGGTGACCCCAGAGGAGTGAAAGGCTGAGGCAGAGCTGATCTGTACCTGCAGATAGTGGGGGGGACACAACCCTGGAAAAGTTAAGTCACACACCTCCAGGAAGTCCTTTCCTGGAAAGCAGCACCCCCCTCACTTCCGGAAAGCAAAGACCTCCCCCAGCAGCTTCCAGATGTTCCTCCTGCTTCTCACAGCAGAGTTCAAGCAGTTGCCTCTCCCTGCCAGGTGCAGCTCACAGCTCACCAGATCAGCTGCCCTGCAGGGAGGGGGCCCAGCCGCACCATGTGACTGAGCAATCGCGGGGGCGGGAGGGAATGTGACCCCACATGCCCCCCTACACGTCACCTCTGGACTGAGGCATGTGTACACAGGCCTGCCGACAGCAATTTTAGGTCCCAGGGCAGAACAGTCAATGGCCGCCCCCAGAAATGGATGGCTGAGGTATACAGCCATGGATGATAAGTGAAGCTTCTCCTTGGGGAGGCTAGCTCCCCATCTGCCTCCTCCCGCACTTGGCCTGCTCACCGCTGCATCCCTCCACCCCCACTCAGCCCTGCCGCTTGCTGCTCGCTGTGTCCCTCCTTCCTCCTCTCTTCCACACCCCCTTCCCGCTTGGCCTCCCTGCCATTGTGTTCCTCCTTCTCCCCATTCCTGATTGCCCCCCCCCACACACGCCTCCTTCCCCCTAGACTGCGAACAGCAGCGGGAGAGGTCAGCATGCGGTGAGCGACGGTGGGGGGCTGAGTGAGGAAGAGGGACTTGGCAGTGGGAAGGCTGAGTCGGGAAGGGGGGATGTGGAAGAGAGGAGGGGGGTCAAGCAGGGATGGGGTGAAGGAGGGATGTGGAAAACAGCGGCGCCAAGCGGTGGGGTGATAGGGGGAAACGTGGCAGTGAGTGGGCAGAGCGAAACCTGTAGCATGGCCTGGGGCGGAGCAGGGATGGAGCATGGATGGGGCTGCGGGCAGAAGAAGCAGGACGGGAAGCTGATCTCCCCAAGGGGAAGCTTCAGCAGCTGACCATGGTATCTATCCCACCTGCCCAGGCCCTTTTAAATTGCCAGGCCCCTGGGCAATTGCCCCCTTTGTATCATCCTGCCCCCTCCCCCCCAGCCCGTTGGCAGGTCTGTGTCTACACTACAAAGTTTTGCTGACACAAATTATATTGGCATACAGCCACCGCAGTTAGTACATCACTTATGCTCATGCATACTAGGTTCCTTGGTTGGCAGTATGTGTATTCACCAGGAGTGCAGTGCACCATGAGCAGGTATCCCAGTGTGCCATGCTTTGGAAATGCATGGTGGGGCAGAAATGAATCACGCAGGGGTGACTCAGGGCCCGGGTTCTAGCACCCTTAAGGGCTGGATCACGTCATAGAGTCATAGAAGATTAGGGTTGGAAGGAGCCTCAGGAGGTCATCTAGTCCAACCTCCTGCTCAAAGCAGGACTAACCTCAGCTAAATCATCTCAGCCAGGGCTTTGTCAAGCCGCATCTTAAAAACCTCTAAAGATGGAGATTCCACCACTTCCCTAGGTAACCCATTCCAGTGCTTCACCACCCTCCTAGTGAAAAACATTTTCCTAATGTCCAACCTAGACCTTCCCCTCTGCAACTTGAGACGATTGCCCCTTGTTCTGTCATCTACTACCATTGAGAACAGCCTAGCTCCACCCTCCCTGGAACCCCCTTTCAGGTAGTTAAAGGCTGCTATCAAATCCCCCTCATTCTTCTCTTTTGCAGACTAAACAAGCCTCGTTCCCTCAGCCTCTCCTCATAAGTCTTGTGCTCCAGCCTCCTAATCATTTTTGTTGCCCTCTGCTGGATTCTCTCCAACTTGTCCACATCCTTTTTGTAGTGGGGGGCCCAAAACTGGACACAGTACTCAAATGCGGCCTCACCAATGCCGAATAAAGGGGAATAATCACTTCCCTCGATCTGCTGGCAATGCTCCTACTAATGCAGCCCAATATGCTATTAGCCTTCTTGGCAACCAGGGCATACTGCTGACTCTCATCCAGCTTCTTATCCACTCTTACCCCCAGGTCCTTTTCTGCAGAACTGTTGCCTAGCTCGTCGGTCCCCAGTCTGTAGCAGTGCATGGGATTCTTTCGTCCTAAGTGGAGGACTCTGCACTTGTCCTTGTTGAATCACATCAGATTTATTTTGGCCCAATTCTCCAATTTGTCTAGGTCACTCTGTATCCTATCCCTATCAGGAAAAGGCATTGCAAAAATTCATGGGGCTTTAAAGGAGAGGGGAGGTTTTCAGTCTGCATGACCCTTGGGCAGCAGAATTCACCATTGTGACCAGAGCGGTCAGTATCAGGCATTGTGGGATGGCTGCTGGAGGACTGTAAGGGACAACACAGGTAATGCAGTGTCTACATTTGTGCTGCTTCAGACTATGTAAATCAACTATGGCTCAAAATCACTCATGGAGCTGATGTTACTGTGTCAGCTTAATGGGGGCACTTACATCAGTGGGGAACAAATTTAAGTGTAGACACATGCACAAATGGGACAGCGTAAGGCAGCTTATATCTACCTAACTTTGTCATGTAGTCCAGGCCTGAGGCGGGGCAAAGGCCCATTCAGGCTGGATAGCAGCACTGAGACTGTGGGATCATTGCTCCAAAGGAAGCAATGGGAGCCCAGGGACTTGGCATTTTTAACCCTATAGCAATGGGGAGGAGTTAGCTGGGGTGGTGGCATGCTCCCAGTTTCCTGAGGCTTAGTGATCTCTAACTACACCTCTCTTGGTTGGTTGCAGGTCTAGCAGCAAGAAG
Source organism: Emydura macquarii macquarii (assembly GCF_026122565.2). Classification (NCBI taxonomy): domain Eukaryota; kingdom Metazoa; phylum Chordata; order Testudines; family Chelidae; genus Emydura; species Emydura macquarii. Next base: position 16,225 of record NW_027133238.1, read on the forward strand.
CCCTTGAAGCCCCATCCACAGCCACCAAAACCATGTGACTGCCGGATGCCCCTACTGCTCAGGGACCAAAGGATACAGATAAAGGGTTACACAGGTGAAGCGGAAGCAAATCCCACTCCTTTTCTTCTTGCCGCTATTGCTAGGTCCATCTGTGACAGCGTGAGGGGCTAGGGACTGCAGGACTGATGTAAATCAGCCAGGCTTTGCTAGCTGTGGTGATTTGCACCAGCTGTGGACCTGGCCTGATGAGAACCATGGGGCTGCAGGAGGCCCCAGAAAGGGGCTCAGAAGAATGAAATGCAGGGGATTGGATCCCTATGGTGTGCTGTACCCCAGCAATTGCAGCATGTTCCCAATGTCAACTGGATGGTAAGGAGAGGCCCCTGCACCCACAGCCCCAGGGACCAGGCCTTCATCCACACAACTGGTGGGGCATGCCAGCGCAAGAATGAGTTACCCTCATGCTGTCCCATCTTGGGTCAGCCTTCTAGGTGAAGTGGAGGGGCTTACAAGGTAGTTTGGCTTCTGGGACCCAATGGAAAAAGGACTGAGTCAGATCCAGGAAAAAGGACTGAGCCACATTAATTGGGGATATGATAGAGATCTATAAAATCATGAATGGTGTGGAGAAATTGAATAAGAAAGTGTTATTTACCACTTCACATAACACAAGAACGAAGGATCACCCATGAAATTAATAGGAAGCAGACTTACAACAAACGTAAGGAAGTACTTCACACAATGCACAGCCAACCTGTGGAACTCATTGTTAGGGATGTTGTGAAGGCTAAAGAGTTCAAAAAATAATTACATGAGTTCATGGAGGACAGGTTCATCAATGGCTATTAGCCAAGATGGTCAGTGAAGCAACCCCATGCTTTGGGTGTCCTTAGCCTCTGATTGCCAGAACCTAGGAGTGGACAACAGGGGATGGATTGCTTGATAATTGCCCTGTTCTGTTCATTCCTTCTGAAGCACCTGGCAATGGCTACTATCAGAAGACAAGATACTGGGCTAGATGGACCATTGGTCTGACCCAGTATGGCCATTCGTATGTTCTTATCCACCTGCTCATCTCACCTATGCCTCTAAAGCTGTCAATGGGAATGGCTTCAAGTCACTGTCAGCCCAGCCACACTGGAACTGACACCTCAGAGGAAAGGTCCTGTATCCTATCAACTCCCAAGTCAGCCAGTCCCCGCATCCTGGGGCCAGATCAGAGCTAGCAACCCCTGGAAGAGAAACAATCTGTATCTCCACCCCCTGAGCTCCATAGTACCTTCACTCTGAAGCCTGATCAGAGCTGGCAGCCCCTAAAAGGGAAAAGATCTATGTCCCATTCCCCACATCTCCTGAGCCAGCCAGGTCCCCAACTCAGAAAACTCTGAAAAACTCTGGATGTGAGATACATCTAGCAGAGAGTACTTAGGGACAGCTTATATTTTCTGAGAGTAATATTTCTCTCTTTGCTATGGTCTGATCTCTTTTCTTTCCACAGCCCAGATGCACACACTCATCTAATCTATCTATCTGTCTGTCTAATCACACATTTGTTTTCTCTCTCTCCCTTCAGTGGAGGTGACTCTGGATCCTAAAACAGCCAACCCTGAGCTCGTCCTTTCCAGTGACTGGAGGAGTGTGCATCTAGGAGACAAGTGGAAGGACGTGCCCGACTGCCATGAGAGATTCGACATCGAACCTTGCATCCTGGCCTCTGAAGGGTTCTCATCTGGGAGATGTTACTGGGAAGTGGAGGTGGGGGACAATGGCTACTGGACTGTGGGAGTGGCCAGGGGGTCAGTGAAGAGGAAGGGACATCTCACATTCACACCTGAGCATGGCTTTTGGACTGTGGAGATGCACATGGGCAAATATTGGGCTCTTAACACCTGCAGGACCCTTGTGTACTGCAACAAGAGGCTTCGCAGGGTCGGGATTTATGTGGACTATGTGGAGGGGCTGGTGGCTTTCCACAATGCCAAGACCATGGACCATCTCTACACATTCATTGCCTCCTTTACGGAGAAAATCTTCCCTTTCTTCTATACCAACGACAAGACGACCCCACTGGTCATTAATGGTCCAACTGAACAGACGCAGCCTAGTCCATCTTCCATCATTTGACGTGCATGTGCCTTCCGTTGCTCCCAGCATAGACAGAATGTGAGCACGTTGTTTGTGTCTGCACTACAGCCAAACATCCTGTTCAGATGCCATCAAAATGCTTCATTTTGATTTTTTCCTGAGTGAAGGTTTGTCAATGTGAGTGGAATGGAATGTTTCAATTTTTCATTTTGAAGTTTTTCATTTTAAATTTTTTAAAATCCAAGTCAGAATAAAACATCTTAAATGTTATCAGATGAAACATTTTTATTGGCTGGAACCATTTTTTTAAAATGTTGTTGCAAGAAATTTAAATGTAAACAAATCATTCCAATTTGCAGCAAAAATTTTTTTTTGAAATTGCAGAATTTCCCATAAAACAGAAAATCCAGTTCTCACTCATGGAGTAGTAGACTTTTCTGGTTCTGCTTAGGCCTTCAGATGTCACATTTTAAAGCAATTATGAGGAACAGAAACCTTATATCTTTCTTTTTAAATGAGAGGTGAGGGGTTTTTTTTTTTTGTTTTTTTTTTGTAATTACAGGGCTCCAGGAGCTGGGACTTTAAGGGAAACAGCAAATATTATGAGACTTGCCATGAAATCATTGGACTTGGTTCCAAAACCAGAATGTGAATAGGAAGAACTAAATTTTTTTATTAATATTATATATATTTGTATATAAAATTATTTTAAAAATAAATATCTATGGCTTTAAACCAATGTCATGATTTTGGGGGGCAGGGTGTGTGTGTGTCTGACATAGGGTTGCCAACCCTCCAAGACTGTCCTGGAGTCTCCAGGAATGAAAGATTCATCTTTAATTAAAGATTATGTCTGATGAAACCTCCAGGAATACATCCAACCAAAATTGGCAACCCTAGTGACAGCTGGGTCTTGGATACTTTGTGGTTGGTGAAACTGACACTCCCTGTTACTTAGACCCATCACACTCTGGACCAGCCTCACATCGCCATGGCAACAATCACTACTACCATCATTGCCATGGCTACCGTGTTTGCTATGAAAAACTCACAATAAATCTACCTAAAAAAATGAACGTTGGTTTTTGGGGTGATTTTCACTCTTTAATTTAATTTATTTTTTTTTAATTAATATCTAATTGTTTAAAAATAAAATAATGGCTTCTTCCAGCTAGCTCTTCCCCCACACTGTTTCCAGGGCTCTCTGATTGGCTGTTGAGCCTCATGTGGTACGTCAGGTTTCCGCCGTCACTTTGAACGTGCGAGCAGGCTAGGCCCACGCTTCCCTTCCAAGTAGCGAACACTCTATGGGCACCGCCATATTCGCTTCCCTCGTGGTTGCCACCATCTTGTATTACGGCAGGAGGACAGGGCGGGAGAGGTAAAGAGTTACAGCTGGCATCCTAGAGTACCCGGATGTTACCTTCCCTGTTCCCTTCCGCTGAACTGGATCCGTAACCCAAGATGGCGGCGCCAATGTGGCTACTAGCCCTCAGGCTTTGCGCTCATCTATTTACCCCAGCGAGAACTTAGCCGAGCGGGATCGTTGAGCTTCTTGGGATGATTCGCTCTATCTCCTCCCGGCGGCAGCTGGAGGGCAGGGACAGGGGGAAGGGCTGCTCCCATGCGAGCCGCCATGTTGTACGGCAGATATGGGGAAGGAAGGGGGTCCCGGAAGAGTGGTTTCCGGTTCCGGTTGACGCGGTGGGGGCTGGAAGTGCGGACAGTGCAGCCTGCGGTAGCTTGAAGAGTAGGAGATAAACAGCAGATTCCCTCCCCCCCTGTCCTGGGTGCCCGGTCCTGTACACTAAGCTGAGACCCCGGGAGTCGGGCCGGGGCGGGCCGGCGCGGGGGCGGGGGGCATGAGAGCGACGTTGGCTGCAGGGCGCAGCGGGGCGGCTAGCGGGGGCAGGTGCAGGGGGAAGGAGCAGAGTGTGTGTGTGTGTGTGTTTTGGGGGGGTTCAGGTGCGTTTGGAGGGTGTAGTTTGTGACTGAGGAGGGCGAAGGGTGCATTGGGGAGCGGGGGTTGCAGAAAGCTGTGGGATGGGCACGGCGCGTGGCGGGTAGAGTGGAAGGGAAGGGGAAGCTTGCGTTGGGGAGGAGGTTGCTGTAATTTGTATGGTGGGTGCACTGGTGAGGAGGTGGGGATGGGTGCTGGGTGCATTGGGGTGAATGGAGGATGCATTGGGGAGGAGTAGGAGGTGGGGTGGGTGAGATTGCCTTATGGGAAGTAGCAGTAGATGTGCAAGGAGCAACTAGCATGGGTTGAAGCGGGGACCTGGCGACTCTTCTGTGTCATTTAAAGGTGGCAGGGTCCCCATCTCTCTTGGGGGCATACGTGTCTCTGGTAGGGGATGGGGGAGTGTTGGTGCTGATGAGCAGGATCCCCATTCTTCTGTTGGTGTCTGATACAGGGAGCATTTCCTGATTCACTTTCTGCTGGTTATTTTCTAGCCCCCTCTCCTATCTCTGCAGATCCAGCTGTACCCCAGTTCTCCAGGCTTCACACTTTGAGCCCCCGGGGACCAGCTCTTGGATCGACTCTTGTCAGGGTCTCGCTGGGACTGGCAGTGTGGAGTGGAGGGTGTCTGGCTTTCTGCCTTTGGGGATTCTTCTCCATCCCTTTGGCAAGCCCCCTCCTTGGCCTTTGGTCTCTCTCTGAGATTGCTGAGACTCTGTAGTCCTGACGTTTTCTTCTCTGGGGGACCCAGCTAACACATCACCCCCTCCTCTGGCTGGTCAGCGAGACGTGGTTCAGACGCTGGTACGAGGAGGATGCCCATCTCTGATAAATTCTCCAGCACTGCCGTGGTGGATTCCTGAATTTCCTCTCATGCCTCGTCCTTTGATGCCCCAGCCACTCTCCAAGCTCCTGCTTTAACCCAGGGCTGCCGTGACCATTCCTGATTTCCTGCCTGCTCATGGCTCGTATGTCCATGTGACCTGGCGCATGGCCCCTGACCCCTCACTCTACTCCAGTGCATCCAGTGGATGGGTCCACCAGTAGGATGCCTGCGTCCCTGTGAAGGCTCCACTGGCAGCCTGCCTGCTGAGGGAGAGCTGATACTGCCAAGGGGAGGAGTGGCTCGGGGGCCCTGGCATGGAGGACTCAGATCAGAGGTTGGTTCTGGGCATGAACGTGAGGGATGGGCGGCAGACGCCTCCTGGGGAGCTGCGGACACCCACAGAGGAGCTCAGGACGCCTGTCCCTGAGGATGTCTGCAGTGGTGATGAAACCAAGATGCCCCTGAGGGACGAGGAAGATGCAGAGGAAGAGCTGGATCCCAGGATACAGGTGAGGGCTGACTGGACCTGGCTTCCTCTAACACCATCAGTCACTGGTGGGGGTGTAACTGGCTGGCCAGCTACAAGTGACAAGCCCCGAATTCAGTTAAACCAATGTATAAAACACCTTGGAATTGGATTAAAAGGCTTTGTCCAGGCAGGACAGGATTGAAAGGTGTTCTTTGATCCTGTTATTTCACTTGATCTAATTAACACCTCCTGGGACTCCCAAGACTAAGCAATTGTAACTGCAACACATGCTAAACTGGCTGAGTTAAAGCCTTCATAGAATCTTGGTCATGTGGGGCTGGAGGGGATCTCGGGAGGTCCTCTAGTCCAGCCCCCTTAGTCTAGCCACACCTTAGAACAGGGACTGTTTTTCTTTATGTGAATGTACAGTAGAGCCCCAAGGGTGCTACCATAACATGACTCAAGCCATGGTCAGAGATCCATGGTCCCTGGTGCAAGGTCCTGTCCTGCTGCCTCAGGGAACAGAAGAGCCTGTGTGACTAGGACACATGTACCCAGCTCTTATCAGTAGATCTCAGAGTGCTTCCCGTCTCTCAGCCAATCCGTCGCTATCTACATACAGATCCCATCTTCTTACCTCACTTACGTCCCTTGCTTATGTCCGTTCAGAACGCTGCTGCAAAGATCATTTTCCTGTGATCCCCTCACCCATCTCTGCCTGCTGTCTGCTGGCTCCCACTTCTCCACCGCATCACGCACAAACCTTAAGGCTCTTCAGGGCCTTTTCCCTTATATGCTATGGAGATATTGATGCCAGCCTCTGCTCTGCCAATGACACTAGCCTTCGTCATCCACTGGGTAGATTTCCCCACCAACACCTCTCTGCTTTCTGCCATGCTCCCCTGCCCTCACCCCCACATGGAGGAGGAGGAACAGCTCTCATAAACACCCACAAAGCCACTTCACCCCTCTTCTTTAAATCCCTCCTTTGCTATGATGCCTACACGTTGCTTGACAATGGCTAGGGAGCTGCGGCTGATGCTTATCACATGGATCAGAAGTGGCTCATCACTCCTGTGCACTCCCCCATCCACTGTTGTCTTTTGTCTAATTGGGAGCACACCTACGTTATGTAGTTGTTTTGTGTGGTGCCTCGCACAATGGGGCCTTGAACCATGAACATAAGATGCATTATGTGTCAGACATACATTGCCATCAAAGATCCTGAGTCTCAGGTGCAAGTTCTTGTCATTTCTCCTTAGAACAGGTCCACACAATCGCCCCACCTCTTATCTAACACTTCTCACCAGCAGATCTGAGTACAAAGGAGTACAGGATCATTATCAGCATTTCATAGATGGGGAAACTGAGGCACAGAGGGGTAATGCTCTTTGCACTAGTCCATGCTGTGCTGTTCTTGATGCTGTCCCCTCAGCTGTGCCAGGAGGGGAAGGGGAGCAGGGAGAGGCTCTCACTGGCTTGGTGGAGGGGACCCATTAGGGTGACTCTATCCCGCTGAGTCAGGTGTGACGTTGGGCCGGATTCCTGAGCCGCATGTTCTGCCTTCCCCCCTGCAGGAGGAGCTGGAGCATCTCAACCAGGCCAACGAGGAGATCAACCAGGTGGAGCTACGGCTGGATGTGAGTGAACACCAGGCTCCCTGCGGGGCCAGCTGCGTCACCTTGGCCTGACCGTTACCTCTGCCATGTACAGCTCCGTCCGGGCGCCCCAGTCCCCCTGCCACCAACTCTGATTGTCCCCATGCTAGGCCAGCAAGCCTGGCTGTTCCCTTGTGGTGGTCGCGGCCCTTACTGGGCATTTAGTGACCCTCAGGGCTGCTTCTGTGCCCTCCCACCCGCACTGTCCTGTGAAGTTAAGCAGAGTTGGCCTGGATTAGCACTTGCAGGGGCAGCGGGGCTCTCTCTGGCAGTCAGTGCTGGCCTCAGTGCAGCACTTGGGGGTGCTGCGTTTTGGAGAGCGGGATGGGGACTCAGCAGGGGCATTCTCCCTGGCAGTGAGTCCTGGCTTGTGTGGGCACTGTGCTGTGGTGGGGCCCTCTACCCTGGTGGTCAGTGCTGGCCCTAATGCCCGAGTGCAGTGTTTGGGGCATGCTGTGTTTCAGGGAGTGGGATGGGGGATTTCTAAGGGGTGCTCTTCCCCTGGGGGTCAATGCTAGCCCCAATGCAGTGATAGGGGTCCCTCTGCTGCAGGGAGCAGGGTGGTGGGGTCACTGGGGGTGTTCTTCCCCGGCAATCAGAGCTGGCCCCAATGCTGCTGCTCTCCTCCCCACTGCAGGAAGCCAGGACCACATACCGCAGGATCCTCTCTGAATCCGCCAGGAAGCTCAACACCCAGGGCTCCCAGCTGGGGAACTGCATCGAGAAAGCACGTCCCTACTATGAGGCCCGTCGCCTGGCCAAGGAGGTGTGAATGCACCCCTCCGCACCTTGCCCCCGCCTGGCCTTGCCCTGCCCCTCGGACATGCCTTGCCTGCCAACATCAGACTCCTGGGTTCTGTCCTGGTTCTGGGAGGGGAGTGGGGTCTAGTGAGTTAGAGCGGGGAGGCTGGGAGTCAGGATGCCTGGGTTCTATACTTGCTCTGGGACAGGAGTGGGGGCAGGAGTCACTTGCCCTGATCTCCATGTGACTTTCTCCTCCCCTCGGCACAGGCCCAGCAGGAGACGCAGAAGGCGGCGCTGCGGTACGAGCGGGCGGTCAGTATGCACAACGCTGCTCGCGAGATGGTCTTCGTGGCTGAGCAGGGCGTCATGGCTGACAAGAACCGGCTTGACCCCACCTGGCAGGAGATGCTCAATCATGCCACCTGCAAGGTGAGATGTGGGAGCAGGGCCAGGGGGCTGTACCACCCATGTAGGGGGAAACACAGCACCTGCAAGGTCAGATGTGAGGCTGGGGGTGGGACGGGACATACCAACCACATGCTGGGGGCACCACACCACCTTCAAGGTGAGACATGGAAACTGGGCCAGGGAGCTATACCAATTATAAGGGAGAGGGGGCCATGCAAGGTATGAGCAAGGGGATTGTACCAACCATATGGGGGTGCTGATGATGCCACCTGCTGAAGGAGAGCTGGGGGGCCATATCAGCTGGGCACAGGGGAGTGGGACTATGCCACCTGCATGGTGAAAACAATAACCAAATGATCACACCACCTGCCAGAGGAGTGGTGGGGGTGCCGCAAGGACTGTACCAATTACACAGAATGGGGGGGTTTGTACTACACTGCACCGCCTGCGGGGTGACAGCCCGAGTCCCTGTCAGGGAGGGAGGGATGGGGCTGGATGCAGTGTGCGTGGGAGGGTGGGCAGTGGATGGAAGGGACTGAGATCTGCATGGCTCTGTGTGTATGCGAGGGTGCAGGCAGGGTGGGAACGGGAGTCTGGGCAGACGAGCGCATCCTGCTCTGGCTGCAGGTGAATGAAGCGGAGGAGGAGCGGCTGCACAGTGAGCGGGAGCACCAGCGTGTCACCCGGCTCTGCCAGCAGGCGGAGGCCAAGGTGCAGAGCCTGCAGAAATCTCTCAAGCGCGTCATTGTCAAGAGCAAGCCCTACTTTGAGCTCAAGGCCCAGTTCAATCAGATACTTGAGGTAAAGCGCTACAGCTCCGCTGAGATCCTGGCGTCTCTGAGAGGGGGGCTGGGCATGTGTCCATCCCTGCTGAGATCTTGGCATCCCTGGGGCAGGGCCAGGGCATGTGTCCGCCCCCACTGAGACTCTGACATTCCCAGGGTGGCTGGGGTGCACATCTGCCCCTGCTGAGATCAAACAGTGCCCTGGGGGCTGGGTATGTATGCAGTGAAACATACCCACCCTCTGAGATTCCAGAGTGCCCTGGGGTGGCGTGTGTTCCTGTCAGCCTTTGCTGCTGTGCCCTCCCCAGGAAAGGATGGGTTTTCTCATGGCTGCTGCCCCCCATTGGCTGTGGGGCAGAGGAGCAGGGAAAGTATGTGAGGCTGTGGTTGGGTCGTAGCCTACGTGTGTGTTTGGAGCCGGGGGCAGGGTGAGCATGTGCAGAGAACTGAGAGGAAGAGCAGGTGAGGTGAGGGGGCGGGGGGTTGAGTACATAGGATGGAGTTGGGGGGTGTCTTTCTATCCTGGGTTCAGCTCCCCCCACACACCCATCCCCAGGAGCACAGGCCTGGACTAGTGGGGTGGGCATGGGCTGGGTGCTGCAGGGACTGCGAGGGCGCTGTCTAACCCCTGGATCTCCTCCTCCCCCCAGGAGCACAAGGCCAAGGTGACAGGGCTGGAGCAGCGGGTCTCCCAGGCAAAGATGCGTTACTCGGTGGCGCTCCGTAACCTGGAGCAGATCAGCGAGCAGATCCACGCCCGGCGGCTGCAGCGCCTCATCCAGCGCCGGGCCTCGCCAGTGGGGGCAGAGGCCAGCCCGCTGTATGGGGCGGTGGAGGCAGGGGCCGGGCTGGGGGCCGAGTGCCCCCCCGCAGACACGCTCTCCATGCTCAGCCTGCAGACCATCGCCTCCGACCTGCAGAAGTTCGACTCGGTGGAGCATCTGCTGGGGCTGTCGGATGCCACCAGCCTGAACAGCGACGAGCTGGAAGAGCAGGAGCAGCGCCGGGGCGGGCAGGGCCAGTTCAAGCACCACCGTAGTGTCAGCCTCTAACCCCAGCACCAGGCCCTTCCCCTCAGGGAGCCCAGCTGGAAGGGGTTGTGCCAGCTGGGCGGGGAGGGAGTGGTATGGCGGGACACTGCTGCACTGAGGGATGGCAGCCCCTCAGGGGGTCCGCAAAGCACCACTGCTTACTAAGGTGGGGCCCAAAGAAACTACATCTCCCAGGGGGCATTGCTTCCCCCCCCTCGGTGAGTGCCCTCTGACACGGCACCTCCTGGGGGGCATTGCTTCCCCCCCCCCCTCGGTGAGTGCCCTCTGACACGGCACCTCCTGGGGGGCATTGCTTCCCCCCCCCCCTCGGTGAGTGCCCTCTGACACGGCACCTCCTGGGGGGCATTGCTTCCCCCCCCCCTCTCGGTGAGTGCCCTCTGACACGGCACCTCCCTGGGGCATTGCTGTCCTTACACAAGTAACATGGAGGCTGCTGGTTCCAGCCCACAGGGCCATCTCGGTCCCCTGAGGCAGGTCTCTGTGCTGGAGCCATGGCCCTTTGCTGGAGAGGCATCACCACCAGACCTCACCCCCAGCATGCAGCGGAGCAGAGCACCCAGCTCCCTTTGAACGCTGCGGGCTGGAAGCCGTGGTCTCCCCAGAACAAGGACAATGCCAGCGCTTCTGACTTTATGCCCACTATTCGTGGTCTGGACCCTTTGCTGACCTGGCCTCTCGCACGGTTAAATGTCCTAGGACCCCAGGAAGGGGAAGCAAAATGTGCTGCTGTCTAACACACTACATTCCCTGGGCCTGAGGCTATTGCATGTGTATATCCAAGGGGGCAGGGTGGGGACTGCTGACTAGGACCCTATGGTGCCCGCTCTCTGATAGCTGCAGCTCTGTTCTTGTCCCTTAGCACTAACCACAGGCTGGTGAGGGCTCTGCTGAGACACAGAGATGGCCTGGAGACAATGCCTTCCCCTAGTGGTGTACACAGACTGGCCCAGTCTCCTCTGCCTGTCCCATGGAGCCCAGCAGTGTGTGCTGGGTGGGATGCTCACCTCCCACAGGGTAACAGGAGAATTTCGGTGCTTGGTGCCTGGGGTTTGTCTCCCACTGACAGAGAGCACAGGAGCAGCCCGTGCAAACTTTGTAGCTTTCCCCTCCATTCACGGGCGGCTGGGCTCAGAGATGCCTGAGCAAAGCATTTTCACTTGAAAGGTGGGAAGGAGCTTATTCCGTCACGCACCAGATGGCTCACTTTGAGCAGGGCCTTATACCCTTACCCAACCCTGTTTCTCCAGGTCAAAATCCCCCTCCAATTGTCCTTTATATCTGTGCTGCGTGGGAAATAATTTGCACTAGTTGGTGTGGGGAGGGGGGATGGGAGAGTGGGTCTCGGTGTAGCTTGGGGTATTAGAGCTCCATGTGCATGTCCTGGAGCCCACTCCAGGCCCATCCATGCCCCCTGCGGTCTCCCAGGGGCTGGGGCTGCCTCCTCTCTGCGTGATGGACACCCCTCTTGGTGGGGGGGTTGCTGCTGTGACCTGGTGTGGTTTCACTCTGCTGTGGCTGTGATGATAACTGTGCCAGTTTGAGGCAGCCCAATGGCTCTGTGTGAATGAGCGGCTGTGCTGCATATTTTATTTAAAGTAAAGCTGATCCCCGTGGAGTTTTGTGCGTCCGTCCCTCTGTCTGTCTCATGATTCAATGCAATCCTGGATTGTCCGCACTGCAAACTCACAATATTGTAGCCGGTTCCTGGCACCCTCCTCTGACCTGAGTGCAACTGAGGGTTTAGTTGTGTTCATGCAGCAGCTGGTTTTTGTAACACTACTTTGCAAACTCAAGGATTAAACACCAACTAGCAGCAGGAGTTGGCTGTTATCCTCTAGAGGGGGATGTTGGACAGTTTGCCAGGGTTTTACAATTTCCTAGCATAGTCTTGAATCAGCTGTATTTGCTCTACACTGCACTGCACTTTGTGTGGGAGGGGGAAATCTGAGCTGAGCAGCCATCCCAGAGTGCCCAAGCAGCCTAAGGGTTTGTCTACACTGGAAAATTTTCACTTACACTGATGTAACTTGCTTTGTGGACACTCTTATTCCAAAGAGTGGCTTCTTTTAAGATTAGTTTAAACTACTTCCAAAGTAACATAAGGTTAAAATGGAAAAAAATCACTCTTAGTAACAATGTGTCCACATGGGGAGATACACTGGTGCAATTATAGTGGTTTAAATTCACTTCTGTTACACCATGGTAGTTTCCTGTGTAGACAAGCCCTGAGAGAGGCCCTGCTCTGAGTCAGTAGCAAAGCCAAGAATAAAGGTAATTTGGGAAAAAAATAATTGAAATATTTTTGATGGAAAAATCTATATTATGAAGACAGTGGGTGAAATATCAATTTATCTGAAAATTCCTTTTGGGGGAAAAATATTTTTAAACCTTTTGAAAGTCTGAATTTTACGGCTTTATAGAATCAATGAGGGCAGCTGCCAATTAGTTGTGGTGGAAACATTTGATCTTTTCTAGATCAAAATATCTCCTGTTCGTGTTGTAATGAAACAGTTTAACATTCTGTTTCATTAAAGTGTGTGTTTGTGTATTTTGAAGTCACACAAAGCAGCCTTTTCAAAACAATGTAGCATTTCTTAACGGGAATTCAGCAGGAGATGGTTCTTAGGTCAGCGTGGGGAAAGGTAAGCTTAAGGTGGAGTCCATAGTGGTAGGAGCGATGGCCCCAAGATACCATGTTCTCAGCTTCAACTTTGCCTTCTCTAAAAACAACGAGAGTTCTGTGGCACTTTAAGACTAACAAATTTAATTTTTGTAGGCATCAGCTTTCGTGAGACTCAGCTCACTTCGTCAGATGCAGAGGTAGAATGATACAGTAAATAGGAAACATAGATATACAAGTGCATAGAGAACAATGGGGGAGGTGGATGAAAGCCGGGTACTTGAGGGTTAATGAGTCATTGAGTAGGAGGTGAAAATGGGTGAGCAAAGCAATTACCTCTTGTAATGAGAGAGCCATTCCAAATCTCTGTTTAAACCCAGTTTGAATGTATCAAGTTTGCAGATCATTTCTAACTCAGCAGTTTCTCTTTGAAGTCTGTTTTTGGAGTTGTTTTGGAGAAGTATGGTGACTTTCAGGTCAGTGACAGTGTGCCCTGGAAGATTAAAATGTTCTCCCACTGGTTTATGGATGTTGTTATTTTTTATGTCTGATTTGTGTCCATTTATCCTTTTGCGTAGTGATAGTCCAATTTGGCCAATGTACATGGTAGAGGGGCATTGCTGGCACATGATGGCATATATAACATTAGTGGATGTACAGGTGAATGAGCCTCTTATGGTGTGATTGATGTGGTTAGGACCAGTGATGTTGTCACTAGAGTCAATGTGTGGGCAGAGCTGAGAATGGGATTTGTTGGAGGGATAGGCTCCTGGGTTGGATTTTTTTGTAGGTGTATGGTTGCTGGTGAGTATTTGCTTCAGGTTGGGGGGCTGTCTGTAAGCCAGGATGGATCTGTCGCCCACTGCCTGAGCAAGAGACGGATCATCTGCTAGGATAGGTTGTAGATCTTTAATAATGTGTTGGAGAGATTTTACCTATTTTCTGTATTACTGCATTTGAAGAAGAGAGCTAAGTCTCTCGAAAGCTTATGCTCTCTCTGCAAATATTAAATTTGTTAGTCTTTAAAGTGCCACAGAACTCTCGTTGTCTTTGCTGTATACAGACTAACACGGCTACCCCTCTGGAAAAATTTGCCTTCTCTGTCGCTGTCTGTGTCTGTAACAGCAACCTAAAGACCCATCTATTCACACCTGCCCTTCCTTTATTTCTAGATGCAGTCTTCCATTCTGCTTTCCTGCAGAGTTTTGAGGGAAATCATCTGCTCTGAGGCCTGGACCTGAAAATTAGATCGACCTGGCTACATCATTCAGGCCTGTGGAAAGGGTGCCCTGTGTGATGTGGTTAGGTTGACCTGACTCCCACTGTAGATACAGATTGACAGAAGAATTATTCTGTCAATCTGTATGTACCAACTGCCTCTGGGCGAGGTAGATTAATTACATTGATAAGAAGAAACCCTTCTGTTGATGTAGGAAGTGTCTATGCTACGGCATCAGGGATGGAGCACCATAGCTGAACCACTGTTATGTAGACATACCCTTAGCTGCCTCTTTAGTTCAGCATTAATGGTCCAGTCCTTAGCCCTTCCATAATCAATACAAAGTCTTCCATTCATGTGTTTAGATTCCAGCCTATTCTCACTAAGCTGTCTGGTTTCAGCCTAGAAAATGTGACACTGAAGCCTGTCCTTTAGCCCCCTGTCCCAGGGAGGAAATCAGCTCTTTCCCCCATTGGGCAGTGATACAAAGTATATGTACAGAGTCACACATATAGTTCATATGGGTGCTACCAAATGTTCCCACCTCTGTCACACCCTCCTGCCCCATTACAAGGTGACAGGCTAGCTGAGCTCCTCCATTAACCCCCTCAGTCACCCAGTAATGGTTTCCCAGCACATCAGGGAAGCTGTTCCCCTTCCCGGGACATTGTCCAGCTTTGCCTCAGTGGTGATATGAGGCTCTATGATAAAGGCAGAGGCCCTTGATCCGCTCCAAGATTGTGCTGATGACTCTCAGGTTTACCTCTGCTCTCGACCTGTTTCTGTCTGTCTAGATTAAAAATCTCAGCCTGTCTCTCCAACCACGTGTGGATGCCCAGCCATCAGTGCAAGCTCAACATGGTTAAAATAGCTCGTAATCTACCCCCCACTCTCCTTGGTAGCTCCTTTCTCCATTGTTGAGGATAACACCGCCATCTGACCTGTCACTCAGGCCCATAAACGGCATCAATTTCAATTCAGACCTCTCTCTAGGTCCTCACATTCAGGCTTTGTCTAAATCTGGCAAATTCTTTCTGCCTAACACCTCTAAAACCTTCACCATCCATCCACACAGCTGAAACTCTCATCCAGGCTCTGTCTCATCATCCTCTGGCCTTCCCCAGTATAGTTTTGTCCTGCTCAGATTCAGCCAGAATGTCACTGCAGAGCTCATTCTGCGAGGCTGTCACTTTGAATATGTCAACCCCTCTTTGAATCTCTCTATGGCTCCACCTGCTCTATCACATCAAACATAAGCTGCTCATCTTCACTTTCAAAACCCTTCCTCACCTGCCCTACCCATCATCTCATTTGTTATCAAGCTGGTGATGCTCACCTCTGATCCGCCCATGCTGCTAACTTCCATCATCCATTTCCTACATTTTCAAATAAACAGCTTTGTGCTTTCCCCCCTGCTGCCCCACCTGCTTGGGAGGAGCTCCCCATAAACACCCACACAGCTACCTCATTATCCTTCAAATCCCTCCTTAAAACTCTTATGCTAAGATGTCTAAAAAAAAAATTGAGACCAGGGCCCATCATGCTGTCCAGTGTTTTCTCGTTGTTTCCTTCTACTCTGTCTGTGTGTTCATCTGTCATCTGTCTTATGCTTTCTTTGGCAGTGGATTTGGTTTCCTGGTGAACGTGTGGCGTCTTTCAGTGTCGTGGTTTAATGTGACATGAAAGCTCAGGTCACCTCTCTTAAATGGACATTTCCATGCATTTCCAGAGTTGTACCAGAGACTTTTCCACCTCAGCAAGCTTTATTATAATCAAAAGATCTTTGTTTGTTCTAATATATTTATAATCCTGGTTTCTTGTGATAAAAAGAAACTCTGATCCCATGAACTCTGATGGCTCACATACCAGGGCAATAAATGCTTCTTAGCTACACAGCCACTCCTCTTCTACTGAACAAAGTCTCTTTGGTATCACAGTTGCTTTTAGAGTGTCCTGGCACTAGGCCCACATTTGCTCCCACGTGTATGCCCAGGTCATGAAGCACCTCTTGTGTGTGTTGGTGGGGGAGGGGTGAACACTTGTGTCAATCTTCGCACCATTCCTGCCTCTGAAGACTGGGCTGTAGAGATGGGACAGCCCTATTAGATCCCATCCCGCCCATTGCCCAGGGCGTAGTGTGTGATTGTTCCCCACACTCTATTTTCCAGTATTTTATCTGGTCCTAGTTTTCAATATCACAAGCCTCAGGGGAGAGGTTTCCCCAGCCCCAGAGCTCTTTTTGTTTGATAGATTCTTGTATTTGTGTTAAAGCCAGATTATTTCAGGTAATGGCTGCTGCATGCAGCTCAGTGACTTGTGATTGAGCAGATCTTTTAGAAAGAGTTGTCCAATCTCAAGCTAAAGATGCCAAGTGATGGAAAATCCACCACAACACTTGGGAAGCTGTTTCAATAGTTAAGTACTCTAAATAATTATTTCCTGAGATTCAACCCACATTTTACCTTATTGTCATTGCATTCACCCTATCTCCCATCTCTCCCTAAACAAATTTCCCTCTAAATAAATTCTTCTCCCTCCATGGTGGCCTCAGCTTTGAGGTATTTGCAGTATGTGCTCAAATCTCCCATGAGGTTTCTCTAGACTAGAGAGTTTGTTCCCCTAGTTTAACCTGAGTTAATTTTGTGCCAATTAATACAAATTAACACACAATTGTAAATGTTCATCTGAAGAGACTTCACAAACATTTGTTCCAGGATACAGACGTTTGTAGTTTTCCCCAGAGCTCAGCCATAAATGTCTTGTCTTGACTATGATTTAAGTTATGGTGTGACACATTTTACAAGTCTAGTGTAAACATGGAACATGGATTCAGTGCCTAACCTGTTTAGATGCTTATGCAAATTTCTCTAGAGTTTGGCATCCCAAGGGAGACTTATGCTCTGCAACTCCCCGCATTGTAGTGTCTGATTTTTAAGCACCCTGCTGCCTAGAGGACTACACAGCCTTGAGTAAGGTGCCCAGGCTCCCTATACAATGCACAAGGAAAGATGGGTGCCTAAAAATGGGATTCACAAAAGCCAATGATCAAAGTGGGAAGCCACCTAAGATGGCCAATGAGAAATGTCAAGGAAAGGGGTGTGGTCTAAGTCCTGTTACTAAAAAGAGAATTTGGTACCTAAATCTGGGCTGGAGTGATGCCCCTTTCTCTGTAGTCCTCGGAGACAGAAGACACAAGTTCAAATTCCTGCTCTACATCAGACAGATGGGGGAATTGAATGTAAGTCACCCATATTCTGGTGAATGTGCTAACCACTAGGCTAAGTATTATAGGGAAATACTGCCTCCTTTAGCTGTATGCAGTGGTGGTGTAGCCATGTCAGTCCCAGCATATTAGAGAGACAGCGCGGACGAGGTAATATCTTTTATTGGACCAACTTTTGCTGGTGAGAGAGACCATCAACAGAAGTTGGTCCAATAAAAGATAATACCACATCCTCCTCTAGCTGTTCTGTCTGAGTTTAGGTGTGCTCAGAGCACATCTACTGGGTTGGGCTCTGCAAGCAAGATAAGCAGGGGAACACCTTGCCAGGCAACAAGCTGCCGGGTGCTGTCAGGAAGGAGGTGACTGTGTCCATGCTCAGCTGCTGAAATTTAAATGCCTTAGTGACTTTTATTGACCGTAACTTAGCCACCGAGGGGACTTTAGACACAGGGTTAGGTGGCAGCTGTGCAGGGGTCTTGTAAAATGTATGGTGCCTAAATGTTGGATTTAGGCACCTAACGTGGCAATTGATTGCCTAAGACCCCGTGTGAATCCCAGCCATTGTGTGCAGCACTGGGGCTGGGCAGGCTGAGAGGTCTGCAGCAGGCTGCAGGTGTGAGTGTCACCTACTCCCTTGGCTCCCCCTGTCTGGCTCTGCAGTGCTGTGATCCCCTCGGATGGCAGCATGTTATGTCTGGGGGTGAGTGGAGTTGATCAGATGATTCCCAGCCTGAAGCAGTTGTAGAGGAGAGGAAGACAGGTGCTGGGAATGGATCCTCTGTGAGATGTGGGTTTTCATCTCATTGGTCCTGGGGGCAAAACCGACCCCATGTGCAAATTAGCTCTGGCTACTGTGACTTGTGCAGGTGGCTAACAGCTCCGAAAGGGCTGTTCCACCATCCAGGATCACACCACTGTTTTCCGGGGTAGAGCCCCCGCTTTTGTACGTGTGACCTGCAGTTGGTGTTCCTAGGTGATTGACTTTACATTTGACTGTATTAAAATACATGTTGATCAAATGAGCCCACGTTGCCAAGAGATCCGGATCCTTCTGTTTAACTGATCTGCCCCCATCATTATTTATCACTCAGCCCATTATTACTTTATCTGCAATCTGCACCAGCCATGATTTAACGTTTTTGTGAAGATCATTGATAAAGGTATTGAATAACATTGGACTGTGGGATCCCTCAGTCTCTTCCACTGAATATTAATTGGGCTCGAGTAACAGTGAGAATCACTCTATGACCCACTGGCTAGGGCACTCAGCTGACAGCAGATCCCTGTTTAAATCCTTTTGCCTCGCTCATGCAAGGGGAGGAGGTGAATGAGGGTCTGTCTACACCCTGGGTGAGTACCCTAACCACTGGGCTAAAGGCAGAGGGTCTGTTCTGCTCTCCCCCCCGCAGTTGTTTTGTGTGAAGTTAGGTGACCTCTGTAGATACCTACTAGATTGGGCCCTGCACACAACTTCAGCATGGTAACACCTACCTTGTCTGTGAGTTGTTCTGGGGCTTAGGCAGAAAATAAGTGTCTGGGTAACTAAACGGAGACTGCACCGCATGTGCCCAGAGGCAGGCACTTAGGGAACCACAACCGAGGGAGAGTTTTGTGGATCACAGTGTAGCCTAAAGAAAGGACTTAGGTGCCTAAATCTGGGGATTAGGTGCCAAGGTATCTTTGTGGGTCGGGGCCATAAAGGAATTTTCCAAGCAGCCCAATGGTTTAGGTGCTTAACGCTCAGATTGATGGGAGTTAACAATGTAACTGTTTTTTGCAAATTCCACTAGGGGCCCATCTGCACTTTTTGGTGCTAAACACGTTTGGAAATCTAACCCTAAGTCTCTGTGGGTCCCAGCTCCTTATCTGTACAATGAGGAGAATAGCTCTACCCTGTTTCAGAGGGATGTGTGAGGATAAATATGTTAATGATTGTGAGGTGCCCAGGAACTCTGGTGCTGGGAGACATAACAGTAGATAGCTAGATAGTCAGTCCCTTTTTGGAAGGCTAGTGGAATCTGAGAGAGACTGAGGGAGAACACGGATTATATGATGGTCTTGTCATCAGCAAATACAGCGACGTCTAAACATTTACTTCCCTGGCTCTTTCCTCTAGGCCCCCATGGTTCACAGCTGCCCTGCAAGAGATAAAACACAAGGAAACATGAAAAAAGTGCTAGTACCCCATGTCTCATGCTCAAGCTGATTGGTTTGGTCATAAACAGTTTTTGAAATCTTACACCGCACCTATGCTGGAGACGAAGAAGCATTTCTGCGGCTCCACCAAAGCATATGCAAAGCCTCATTTGATTGCTTAATTCCTGGTGGTGAATGGCCTAGTCAGTCACAGCTGTCTTGTTGTGATGTGAGTGAAATTTCTGGTCTCGTGGATGTAACCAATCAGATTCAGACCAATTTAGCGGTGATCTTTAAGGTAGGGCAATGTCTGACTGTCTGGGTCTGGCCTACCCTGGAAAGCTAGGTCGACATAGCTACAGTGCTCAGGGGTGTGCAAAATTCACACTCCTGCACAATGTAGGTATGTTGACCTAACCCTAGCGTAAACGCAACTAGGTTGATGGAAAAATGGTTCTGTTGCCCTGGCTATCACTGCTTGGGAAAGTGGATTATGTACAGCAACAGAAAAAGCCCTTCAATCATTGTAGGAAATGTCTACACTATGACATTACAGAGGCAGAATGAAACTTGTCACCAAGGACATCCACGACCTTCAGTTTGCGGACGACTGCTGTGTGATGGCTCATTCTGCACAGGACGTGCAAGCAATGCTAGATCTTTTTAACACTTGCTTTTGAAAAATCAACTCCAATGGATGGGCCACTGTGTCTGGAGGCCCAAGAAGTGCCTCCTTCACCAGGTTCTCGCCTCATTCTAGGCACATTACCAGAAAGATTCTGACAAACTGCTAAAGAGTTCAGAGCAGAGCTGCAGAAATATTCTGAGAACAAGGGATGGAG
This sequence comes from Emydura macquarii macquarii, assembly GCF_026122565.2. Lineage (NCBI taxonomy): Eukaryota > Metazoa > Chordata > Testudines > Chelidae > Emydura > Emydura macquarii. Next base: position 36,252 of record NW_027133238.1, read on the forward strand.
TGAACTGAGAAGAGAGGCTGAAAGAGCAAAACCTGCTTGACTTACCTCCTCGGTGTCTAGCTCCCCCCTGGCTTTATCTTGACCAGTTGGATGCTTGTCAAAGGCAGTGGCCCAGATTTTCAAAGATATTTACATATCAGTAGATTCAGGTAGGCAGCTAGGGTGGGATTCACAAGGACATTGACACCTATCTGCCTCAAGGCATGTCTAGACTACAGTTAAATTGATTTAATTTAAGTAGACATCCAGATGCCACAGTAATCAAGTTGTGGGATGTGTCCACAACACGTTCATTGTGTCGGCGGAGTGCAGCCTCACTAGCAGCACTTGTATCAGTGCAGAGAGCAGTGCACCATGGGTAGCTATCCCACAGTGCAACTAGCCACAGGGGGTTTTGGGAGGGGCTTGCAATATGTCATGGGACCAAAACATTGTCGCAAGGTGGAATGGGAACATACCTTCAACTTCCCATGATGCAATTTCCTCCCTCCCTCCCCACCCTGGTATCAAAGGCAAACAGCTCATGCGTTTTCGTGCCTTTTTTCGAAAGCCTGGTTTAGATGCACATACACCATAGCTCAAGAAGCATGGTGCTCACTCAACTGTGCACTCTTGTTGTGAGCATTACAAACACCTCGCGCCTTATCCTGCAGTATTTCCAGAGCCGAGACAGGAGCTGCCATGCAGAACATTGTGATGTCAGTCAAGCAGCACTGCTGCAACTCATAGAATGAAACAATTTCTGGTTGCTGTTGGCAGTCGCACAGCAGCTGAACATAGAATCATAGAATCACTAGGCTGGAAAGGACCTCGAGAGGTCATCTAGTACAGTCCCTGCACTCGTGGCAGCACTAAGTAATATCTAGACCATCTCTGACAGATGTTTGTCTAATCTGCTCTTAAAAATCTCCAATGATGGAGTTTCCACAACTTCCTTACGCAATTTATTCCAGTGATTAACCACCCTGACAGCTAGGAAGTTTTTCCTAATGTCCAACCTAAACCTCCCTTGCTGCAGTTTAAGCCCATTGCTTCTTGTCCTGTCCTCAGAGGTTAAGGAGCACAATTTTTCTCCCTCCTCCTTGTAATAACCTTTTATGTACTTGAAAGCTGTTATCATGTCCCCTCTCAGTCATCTCTTCTCCAGACTAAACAAACCCAGTTCTTTCAGTCTTGCCTCATAGGTCATGTTTTCTAGACCTTTAATCATTTTTGTTGCTCTTCTTTGGACTTTCTCCAGTTTGTCCACATCTTTCCTGAAATGTGGCACCCAGTACTGGACACAATACTCCAGTTGAGGCCTAATCAGTGTGGAGTAGAATGGAAGAATTACTACTCGTGTCTTACTTACAACACTCCTGCTAATACATCCCAGAATCGTGTTCACTTTTTTTGTAACAGCATTACACTGTTGACTCATATTTAGCTTGTGGTCCACTATAACCCCCAGATCCCTTCCACAGTACTCTTTCCTAGGCAGTCATTTCCCATTTTGTATGCGTGCAACTGATTGTTCCTTCCTAAGTGTAGTACTTTGCATTTGTCCTTATTGAATTTCACCCTATTTACCTCAGACCAATTCTCCAGTTTGTCCAGATCATTCTGAATTATAATCCTGTCCTCCAAAGCACTTGCAACCCCTCCCAGCTTGATATCATCCACAAACTTAATAAGTGTACTCTCTGTGCCATTATCTGAATCATCATAAAACATGATGGAGCGTGTTTCTGGTCCCAGGAAACAAGCTCTAACTGGTGGGATCACATCGTTATGCAGTCATGGGATGACAAGCAGTGGCTGCAGAATTCAAATGTGAAATGCCACTTTCCAGGAACTTTGTGCAAAGCTTTCCCCAGCACCTTAGGTGCCTAAGTTTCAGCTGTTAAAGCTCCTGAGATGCCTAGATTTCAGCTGCTGGCCATATGCTCAGCCACCTAAGCCATGACACTGCCCAGCAGCTCAGCATCTAACTGATGCTGAAGCCCTAGTGGGACTCAAAAGCCAGACAGTCCCCTGCGGGTCTGACCTTTGGGGCCTGATCTGGTCGATGCATGCAGAATATGCCTAACCCACACAAAATGACCAGAGGAGAAGCTGCTTCCCCAGAACGTTGGAGACCTGGGTTCAATTCCCCTCTTTGCCTAGTGAGCAGGGATTTGAACAGGGGTCTCCCACAGTTCTCAGGAGAGTGCCCCAATCACTGGACAATGGGATATTCAGGTAGGGCTCACTTCTCTTGATATTGTTCCACTATGCATGAATAATGAAATAGTCACTGAAGGAGGGGGACTGGACCTTTGGTATCCCACCTTCCAGGGGGGTGCCCTAAACACTGGACTGTAGAGTCAACCTCACTTTTTCTTTCTCCCAATCACTATCTAACTATTCATATACAATGGAACAGCTTCACCAGGAGAGATGGGGGAAAATCACATCAGAATAACACACAGCCCAGTGGTTAGAGCAATCTTCTAAGAGGTGGTAGACCCAACTTCAAGTATTGGCTCCCTCTCAAGCAAAGGGAGAAATTGAAATCTCTCTTACATTCTGGGTATCTAGCTACTGGTCTAAAAGTTTATAAGGCGGAACATAACTATCTATTCATATTCAATTTGTCTTGAAAAAGGGCTGACTTGACTCCAGGAGAGGGTTCGTGCTTGTTAATCTCAGGTGGAGATGGGCATCCACCTCCCTTAGAGGAGTGGGTCTTAGTCTGCACCTCTCTCTTCGGAATTTTCTACTCGCTAACTTAGGTGACTCCCTTCCCCTGCTCCAAACCCCATGGAGCAGGAGCTGAAGAGAATGGGAAGAGAGGCAGAATAAAAATGAAGGATAGTAGAATCGTCCCACACATCGTCCCCACCCCACCTGTCCCAGGGAGCAGGTGCAGGAGCACAAAGGGTGTCAGGAGGCCAAGGGGTGGCCAGAGCTGAGGAAATGGGCAGAGCAAGCACGAGGACGGAGTTCTGAGGGTGGTGTTGGGCTGAAAGCAAAGTCCTGAGGAGGCTGCAGGAGGCAGGAAGGAAAAGACTGAGATCACAAGAGGAAGAGGACTCCAAGTGGGGGAGAAGAGCTCTGAGGGACAGACAGACCCTAGGGAAGGTGGGAAATTCTCAACTGGTGGATGGAAACCAGAGGAAGGAAGTGAGAAGCTGGACTGGTCAAAAATTTTCCATTGAAATGTTTTCAGTGGGAAATTGTATTTTCAACACAATGAAAATGTCCACAGAAAGCATCTGCTTTCCTCAAAAATATTGAATTTTTCATCAAAACAACAAACATGAAAACTGAAATATTTTAGGCAAAAAATGATTTTTATTTGTTTGAGTTTTTACTTGAAATGTTTTGATTTTCAGCAGTTTTTCTGGTCAAAACTTTGGTGGGGGGAGTTTTGATTTTTTTATTAAAAGTCAATTTTGCACTGAAAATTTTGACAAAAAACATAACTTAGATATGTTTTCATTGAAACTTTCAGTGGAGGAAAACCAACAAACTTTTTTTGGCCAGTTCCAGTGAGGTGCCAAAGACAGGGAAAGACCAAAGAGAGAAAAGGTCCCTCATTTAGTAGAGACCAGAGCATCTTGGGAGACTCCAGGCAAGAAGGACACCAAGAAGGAGATAATGCATACCTGGGAGTGGTGAAGGAAGAGGACGGCTCACACTATTTAAACTAGGTTTGTGTAGGTTTTGCTGTGTGTGAAGCAGTACCTGTAACTGTGCATTTCCTGGCATTCAGAAGTCTGTGGTTTGTTTTAACTCACCACAGTAACATTCATTTTGGTCAGATATGGAGAGACCTTAACTGAGCATTTCCTCGTTTCCTGGCAGTTGTGTTTGAGGTTTGGAATTCCCACATTCTGCAAAGATATGAGACACAGAAGCCCCTGCTGTGCAGCAAAAACATCAAGAAAGCTCTTTGTAGGTAAATGTATGGTATGTTTCTACAGGGGTCGGTTCTTGGCCCTACGCTATTTGACACTTTTATTAATGACCTGGAAGAAAACATAGAATCACTGATAAAGTTTGCAGATGATAGAAAAACTGGGGAAGTGATAAATAACGAAGGTGACAAATCCCTGATACACAGCAATCTGGATTACTCGGTAAACTGGGCTCAAGCAGATAACGTGTTTTAATACTGCTCAATATCAATGGACCAAAGACTGTCATGAGTCTATCCTGGGGAGCAGTGACTCTGAAAAAGATTTGGGGGTGGTGGCAGATAATCAGCTGAGCATGAGCTGCCAGTGTGACGCTGTGGCCAAAAGGGCTGATGCTATCCTGGGATGCAAAAGCAGGTGGATTGTGAGTAGGAGTAAAGAGGTTATTTTACCTCTGTATTTGGCACTGGTGCAACTGTTACTGGAATACTCTGTCCAGTTCTGGTGCCCACAGTTCAAGAAGCATGTTGATAAATTGGAGAGGATTCAGAGAAGAATCATGAGAATGAGTAAAAGATGGGAAAACATGTCTTGTAAGGATAAACTCAAGGAGCTCAATCTATTTAGCTTAACAAAAAGAAGGATAAGGAGTGACTTGATCACAGTCTATAAGTACCTACATGGGGAGCAAATACTTAACAATGGACTCTTCAATCTATCAGAGGAAGGTATAATAGGATCCAGACTGGAAGCTGAAGCTAGACAAATTCAGACTGGAAATAAGCTGTACATTTTTAATAGAGTAATTAACCATTGGAAAAATTTACCAAAGATTGTGATGATCTCTGACAGTTTTAAATCAAGATTGTATATTTTTTCTAAAATGTCTCCTGTAGGAATTATTTTGGGAAAATTCTCTGGTCTGTGGTATAAAGGTGGTCAGACTAGATGATCAACCTGGTTGCTTTGGGCCTTGGCATCAATGAAAAGTACATCTGCCAAGAGATCTGGCTTTATTTTAAAGAAACCTTATTGAGGGCTCAGAAACAAACCATCGTGATGTGCAGAAAGAATAGCAAATATGTCAGGCAACAAAGAAGTCTTCAGTGAGCTTAAACACAAAAAGGAAGCTTACAAGAAGTGGAAGCTTGGTCAGATGACTAGGGAGGAGTAACAAAGTACTCCTCGAGCATAAAAATACTCCTCGAGCATGCAGGAGTGAAATCCGGAAGGCCAATGCACAGTTGGCGTTACAGCTAGCGAGGGAAGTGAAGGATTTCTACAGGTATGTTAATAACAAGAGGAAGGTCAGGGAAAGTGTGGGCCCCTAAGTGAATGGGGGAGACAACCTAGTGACAGATGATGTGGAAAAAGCTGAAGAAAGTAATGCTTTTTTTGCCTCTGTCTTCACAGACAAGGTCAACTCTCGGACTACTGCACTGGGCAGCACAGAATGGAGAGGAGGTGAGCAGCTCTCAGTGCTGAAAGAACAGGTTCAGGACTATTTAGGAAGGCTGGACATACACGAGTCCATGGGGCCAGATGCAATGCATCTGAGGATGCTGAGGGAGTTGGCTGATGTGACTGCAGAGCCATTTGGCCGTTATCTTTGAAAACTCATCGTGATTGGGGGAGGTCCTGGATGATTGGAAAAGGGCAATTGTCCATCATCAAAAAAGGGAAGATGGAGGATCCAGGGAACTACAGACCAGTAAGCCTCATCTCAGTCCCCAGAAAAATCATGGAGCAGGTTCTGAAGGAATCCTTTTTGAGGCACTTGGAAGAGAGGAAGGTGATCAGGAACAGTCAACATGGATTCATCAAGCGCAAGTCATGGGTGACCAACCTGATTGCCTTCTATGATGAGATGACTGGCTCTGTGGATGTAGGGAAAATTAGTAGACATGATATATCTTGACTTTAGCAAAGCCTTTGATACGGTCTACCACAGTATTCTTATCAGCAAGTTAAAGATTTATGAGTTGGATGAATGGACTATAAGGTGGATAGAAAGCTGTCTAGATTATTGGGCTCAACAGGGAGTGATCAATGGCTCGATGTCTAGTTGGTAGCTGGTAACAAGCAGAGTGTCCCAGGTGTCAGTCCTGGGGTCAGGTTTGTTCAACATCTTCATTAATGAACTGGAGAATGGAGTGGATCGCACTCTCAGGAAGTTTAAATAGGACACTAAGCTGGGGGGAGTGGTAGATATGATGGAGGATAGGGATAGGATACAGAATGATCTAGACAAATTGGAGGATTGGGCCAAAAGAAATTGGATGAGGTTCAACAAGGACAAGTGCAGAGTCCTGCACTTAGGACGGAAGAATCCCATGCACTGCTACCAACTGGGGGATTGACTGGCTAGGCAGCAGTTCTGCAGAAAAGGACCTGGATGTTACAGTGGACAATAACCTTGATCTGAGTCAACAGTGTGCCCTGGTTGCCAAGAAGGCTAATGGCATATTGGGCTGCATTAATAGGAGCATTGCCAGCAAATTGAGGGAAGTGATTATTCCCTTCTATTCGGCACTGGTGAGGCCTCATTTGGAGTATTGTGTCCAGTTTTCGGCTTCCCACTGCAGGAAGGAGGTGGTCAAATTGGAAAGAGTCCAGCGGAGGGCAAAAAAAATGATTAGGGGGCTGGAGCACAAGACTTATGAGGAGAGGCTGAAGGAAGTAGGCTTGTTTAGTCTACAGAAGAGAAGAATGAGGGGGGATTTGATAGCAGCCTTTAACTACCTGAAAGGGGGTTCCAGGGAGGATGGAGCTAGGCTGTTCTCAGTGGTGGCAGACGACAGAACAAGGAGCAACGGTCTCAAGTTGCAGGGCGGGAGATCTAGGTTGGACATTAGGAAAAAGTTTTTCACTAGGAGGGTGGTGAAGCACTGGAATGGGTTACCTAGGGAGGTGGTGGAATCTCCATCTTTAGAGGTTTTTAAGCTGCAGCTTGACAAAACCCTCACTGGGATTATTTAACTGAGGTTAGTCCTGCTTTGAGCAGGGGGTTGGACTAGATGACCTCCTGTGGTCCCTTCCAACTCTATGATTCTATGATTTACGAGGAGAGGCTGAGGGAACTAGGCTTATTTAGTCTACAGAAGACAAGAGTGATGCGGGATTTGATAGCAGCCTTTAACTACCTGAAAGGGGGTTCCACGGAGGATGGAGCTAGGCTGTTCTCAGTGGTGGCAGACGACAGAACAAGGAGCAACGGTCTCAAGTTGCAGTGGAGGAGGTCTAGGTTGGATATTAGGAAAAGCTTTTTCCCTAGGAGGATGGTGAAGTACTGGAATGGGTTACTTAGGGAGGTGGTGGAATCTCCATCCTTAGAGGTTTTTAAGACCTGGCTTGACAAAGCCCTGGTTGGGATGATTTTGTTGGGGTTGGCCCTGTTTTGTGCAGCGGGTTGGACTAGATGACCTCCTGAGGTCCCTTCCAACCCTCATCTTCTATGATTCTACTGCTGCAGCTGAGGCTACTTCTATGCATTTACTCTGAATGTCAGGTGGCAGCTATGCCCAACCCACGATACACCATTCAACCCATCCCACAACAGTTTGGTACATGTCTGTGGATAGAGTCTGATGTGGCCATCAGGGTTTTGCATTATTGTGTGGGCTGGGCTGCAAAGATTTTGAACTGATTTATCTCTATCGTTTAGATTTCCCATATTTACAAAAATACACTATAGAATATAAGCATCTTATACCAGTGTAACAACATCCATACTAGGGGGTTTGTACTGAATTAACAATATTGGTTTCTAAGCCAGTGTAGTTGAATCACCAGAAAAACTGTCCATTGACAAAGCCTTAGAACATCTGGTGCATAAATTGTGTTTCTTTGGCAGTGTAATGGGTTTCCTTGTGACGGTGCAGAGTCTCAGTGTGGTAGGTTAACGTGCCATGCGCAGTTCAGGTATGTTAAAGACACCTGCCTTACTACTACAGCCCCATGCATTTCTCAAGTTGTAAGAGGAAATTCTCCACCTATTCAACCTTCACTATATGTATAATCCTGGTTTCTTCTTATAAAAGGAAACTCTTATCCCATGGAACCTGATGTCTAATACACTAGGGCAATAAATATTTTACAGCTAGGCAGCTGCTCCCATTCTTCCGAACAAAGTCCCACTTTGTATAAGCAGATCTGATAATGACTCAGTTGTGTGTTTGCTGGGGGAAGGACTGCACACTTGTGTCTATGGGTGCAACCTTTGCACCATCACTTGCCTCTGAAGATTAGGCTGCGGAGATGGGAAATCCCTATTAGATCCCATCCTGGCCATCTCCCAGGGGCTTGTTCGTGATTGTTCCCTACACGCTATTCTCCAGTATTTTATCCACACCAATTTTTCAATATCCTGAGATCCTGGCAAGAGGCTTCCCCAGCCCCACGGCTCTTTTTGTTTTATAGATTCTTATATTCATGTTAAGGTCCAAGAATTTCACCTAACGACTACTGTATCCAGCTCAGTGACTTGTGGTTGAGCAGATTTCTTAGAAAGCATTGTCCAATCTCAATTAAAAGACTCCAAGTGATGGAAAATTCACCACATCCTAAGGGAAGCTGGTCTGATAGTTAAATAATTGTTAAATAATTATTAAATAACCTTAAATGATTATTTCCTGAGATTCAACCCACATTTTCCCATAATGTCATTGTATAGGGGAGGTCACTACCACATCATCTGCTAGCAGCTTTGTCTGGGTTTAGATGTGCTCTGAGCATGTCTGTTGGATCAGGCTCTACAGACAAGATAGCCAGGGGAACACCTAGTCTGTGCATCCCTCTGGGCCTGAGTTATTACTTACATACCAAGATGCTGGGTGCTCTCAGGATGGAGGTGGGTGTGTCCATGCTCAGCTGCTGAAATTTAGGTGGATTACATACAGGAACAGAAAAGAACCCTTCAGCCTTTGTAAGAAGCATCTACGCAATGGTGCTGCAGAGGCATATGCACTGTAGTGTAGACATGGCCTAGGTCTCCTCTACTTCAGTTTCAACATGTTGCTTTTGGAAGTTGTGCTGGGGGAACTTCATGCCACAACCTTTCATTTGGCTCCAGGTCCTATCTACCCTGCTGGTGAAAGTCAGTGTGGCATTACTGAGTTATCTGACACCAGTGCTCTGGGATCTGCACAGGCTACACATTGGCTTCCATGTGGAGTTTTAGGTGCTGGTTTTAACACTGAACTCCCTAAATGGCCTGAGATCTTCCTGCTTGGAACTCCTCTCACTTCACATACCACGATATGGCTCTGCCAGTGGTGAGCGGAGACACTTGAGCTTGGTATGAAAGAAGGGCTGCTGGCAGGATGTTCCTTGGACTGACATTGCCTGAACTTGTTGACCCTCTGGGCACACTGTAAAACTCATCCGTTTGAACAGTCACCCCCAGACAGCTGAGGCAGTTGGGGCAGGTTCTGGTGGGGAGATGCAAAGGATGGGGAAATTTTGATTTTTAATATGTGTGGGGAGGGGAAAAATATACTGCTGTGTTGTTTTGTGATGATTTTTGTATTGCATCCTCTAATGGAAGGCGAGGACAGGTGTTCTGTTATACTCTCTTATATAAATCCAGATAGATTAATACAATATATGGCCATGAAATAATTAAATTCACTGCCCTGTCAGTCAGGCTACTGAGGTTCTAGTGCTGTGATTGCCCTGTCATCTCATTGTTTATCAATAAGCCTGTCTAACCTTTGAGGTGGGACCAGTTTCATTTTTTTGCTGGATGTAGGATCATTTGCTCAGTTCAAGGGTTCTCAAACTGGGTCCCCTCAAGCGGTTCCGAAGTTATTATGGGGGGGGTCACAAGCTGATAACGGGAGCCATTCAGAGCTGGGTGGCTGGAGAACAGCGGCTGCTGACAGGGTGCTCTGATGGCAGTGCCACCCCCAGCATGTGTGCAGAAGTAAGGGTGGCATGGCATGGGGGAGGTCATCACTTTTTTGGGGGAGTCATCAAAAGCCTGAAATATTTTCAACGGGGGTCCCAGCAAAAAAATGTTTGAGAACTCCTGTTTTAGTGCAAAGTTTCAAAAGATTGGACATTCAATATAGTTTTATTGTTATAGCTTTGTTCATTGGATATTAATGAAACTTTATGGGAGTCCAAAGTCCCCAGTCTCTGCTCTGATAACCAGGGTTGTAGCTGTTCCTCATTCAACAGGAAGAGTTAGATATAGCTCTATGGGGGAAAGGGAATTCCGCTAGGGGCTTATAGTCCCTCTATTAACATATGCAGTGAGGAAATACTTATTGGAATAGGTACAGAAAACATACCATCACCCTGCCTTCATTCAAATACTTCTTAAAAACCCACATCTCCGGCAAGGCCCTCAGTAGGGGAGATTATCACTTAAAGAATAAACAACATCTTAACACTTGTTATCTCTCTTCTGTGTCTTTAGACTGCAACCTCTTTGGGACAGGGACTGTCTTTATCTTGACTGGAATGATCTGGCTGAGGGACTAAACAGCGTATGAAGGGACCTAGAAAGATTAGAGACATGGGCAGAAAACAACAATATGAGAGTGCATCTGAAAAAATGCAGCTAATGCAACTGGAGATGAATAATTTGAAACCCAGAGATGTAATGGGACTGAGAAACTTGGGAAGCAAGAAAGGCTAAGGGAGATGTAGGGGAAGGATTGGAGCAAATTAGATGTGAGTTTACAGGTCAATACGGCTGCCAAAAAGGATGCCATTGTATGGACTGCATACAGAGAGGCACCCAAGTCACAATGAAGGGACAGAATAGTCCCTTTCTAAGAAGACTCCACCTTAAACACTCAGTTCAGTTCTAGCCTCGTAACCAGAAAGATACTGACAAACTGTTAAGAGTTCAGAGAGGAGCTGCAGAAATACCCCGAAAATGAAGGAGGAAGTGAACTGGGGGGAGAGGCTGAAAGAGTAACGCCTGTCTGGCTTGTCTCAGGGCTGGTTCACACTTACCGTGCGATTCGGCGGCAGTCGACAGGAGTTACACAAACTACACTGTTCTGCTTTCCTTCTGCGCGCTGTTCACTGACCGCTCAATTGATCCAGAAAGATCGATCTGGCGGCTGCGAATTTGCCGCCATCAGTATAAACACAGCCTCAGCAGTGTCTAGTTCCCCCAGGCTTTATTTTGACCAGTTGGATACATATTTTCAAAGGTATTTAGGTGTCAAGAGATGCAGGTAGGCACCTAGGGTGGATTTACAGGGGAGACATCGGCACCTATCTGCCTCTTGAGGTGACTCAGTTCGACACTGAGGCACCACTGGCACTCATAACACCCTGCTCAGCTGCCGCCAAACCCTGGACACACATACAGTCCTTAGCTGCCTATGTTTTGTCTGTTAAAGTCCCTGAGGTGCCTAAATTTCAGCGGCTAGCTATGTGCTCAGCCACCTAAATCCTGACACTGCCCAGCAGCTCAGCATCCTACCTAAACCCCAGCGGGATTCAAAAGCCAGACAGTCCCCTGCCTATCTCACCTTCAGGGCCTGACCTGATAAATGTACGCAGAGCCTGCCTAACCCACATAATGACCAGAGGGGGAGATGTGCAGAGGAAGCACAAGGATAACGAGTTTTGAGGGTGCTGTTGGGCTGAAAACAGAATCATGAGGGAACTTCTGGGGGCAAGAAAGAAAATCTGAGATCACAAGAGAAAGAAGACTCCAAATAGGGGAGGAGAGCACAGAGAGACAAATGGACTATAGAGAACAGTGGGGAAATATCAACAGAGGGAGGGAAACCAGAGGATGGAAGAAAGGAGTAGGGCTATTCGAAATTTTCAATTGAACATTTTTTAATGGAAAATTGTGTTTTCAACAAAATGAAACATTTTCAGGAAAATTGTCCGCTTTGCTCGGAAATACTCTGTTTTTCATTAGAACAACAAAAACCTGAAATATTTTAGACATTATCTAACTTTAGTTTGATGCTGATTTTTTTCAGAAGTTTTTGAACAAAAATTTTGCTTGGGGGTTTTCATTTTTCTGATGAAAAGTCAGTTTTACACCAAAAATTTCTACAAAAACATATTCCTTAATTTCAATTGAAAATTTCAGGGAAGAAAAAAATATATATTCTGACCAACTCCAGTGAGAAGCCCAAGCCAGAGAAAGACCAAAGGAAAAAAGAAAAGGTCCCTCTAGGGAGAAGAACAAAATGGTTGTGACACCAAAATACTTGGGAAATTCCAGATACGAAACACACCACAGAGACTGGGCATGTCTAGCAGTGGTGGGAGGAAAGAAGAGCTGACCTTAACTAAGAGTAAAGGGCTGGTGGTTATGCTGGGTGTGAAGCAGCACCTGTAAATGCATTTCCTGGTGTTCATGAGTCTGTGGTTTGTTTTTGCTCATCATGCTAACGTTTATTTAGGGGTGATGTGGAGACACCTTTAACTGAGCATTTTCTGCTTCCTAACGGTTGTTTCTGAGGTACTGAATCCCACATTAAACAAAGATATGGGAAGCAGAAGCCCCTGCTGTGCAGCAACTCCCTTAACTCCAGTTTGACAAAGATTTCCGTAGGTGAATATTCTGTATGTTTCCATTTGTATCTGTTGGGGGTATTTAGGACGCTTGGTTTGACGTGTTCAAGTTTTTTGCCTCTGCACATCTTCCTTCACAGCCTGTCTCCCCTTCAGCTTAGTTAGCTGGGGTCCTGGGACAGCACAGAACACACTGCAGATGCCTACACTAACTAGCCTCATTAGTGTTGACCTGCTGAACCACTGTAGAGAAAAACATTTCTGGTGAAACTTGGCAGTCCTGTTTGACCTTGAAGCAGTGGCTTTGTCTAGTGTGGATGGACCCTTTCTGAAGTGTTACTGAAAATGCTTTGTACCTCGTCTACATGGGCAGCCAAGCCATTTTCAACACCAGTTCAGGGATGTGATGAATCTTTTGTTGACAATTATTGTGAAAAACAAGTCATTTTCCTAGCATAGACAGAGTCATGGGGCCCCTCCCATTTTCCCTGTGGGGAGGTGCTCTCAGTGATATAAGAACAAGCTTATCAATGTTCCTCAGAGCACAAAGGTGTTTGTTCAATCTCTAGGGAATAGCTCCATGGAACTGGACCAATACAAATGCAGCAAGGACCTTTGGACTGCCACGAGTTCTGAGGAGTGAGGCACCTTTCTGCTGTGAGAAGAACACATTGGAGGTACGTGATGGTGACAGGGAACGTCTTCACTCTCTCACACAAAGAAGCATGGCAACTGAAGATCCTGTAAAGAACATTAAAGATCAGGTTACTTGTTCAATCTGTTTGGATTTATTTCAAGACCCTGTGACTAGTGAATGTGGACACAGCTTCTGCAAAGAATGTATCGCTCAGTACTGCAAGGAAGAAGATATAGACATCGCCTGTCCTCAATGCAAAAAGAAGTTCCAAAGGAGAAACTTAAGGCTAAACAGGGAGCTGAAGAATATTGTAGAATCAGTACCCCAATTATTAAGTTCACAAACAGGGGAAAAACTTGTAGGAGAAAATATGTGCAAAAGACACCAAGAGCCTTTGAAATTCTACTGCAAACAGGATCAGATCCCCATTTGTGTCGTGTGTGAAAGATCTCAAGCTCACCGAACTCACACTGTGATTCCCATGGAGGAGGCTGTCCAGGAGTACAGGGTAGGGAACATTATTTATCTTTGTTAATTAAACTTCAAGGGACAATTTGGATAGAAGGGTATAGATTGTTTAAGGACAGGCAGAGTAAAAATCGATTAGGCGTTGTGTTATATATGAATACTTTATATCCTTATTCTTAGGTCAAGAAGGAGGTGAGAGGCAGAGCAGTTAAAAGTCTCTGGGTAAAGATAAAAGGGGTAAAAAATAGAAGTAACATCATGGTAGAAGGTCTACTGTATACCAGCAAACCAGGAAGAGGAGGTGGGTGAGGCATCTCTAGAACAAGTACGAGAAGTACCCAGAACAAAAACCTAGTGGTAATGGGAGACTTGAACTACACAGACATCTGTTGGATAAGTAATACTGGAAAATTTGTGTTTATCTGTAAGTTTTTGGAACATACTGGGTTTCTCTCTCTTTCTCTCTCTCTCTCTCTTCAGAAAGTGGAGGAAGTAACTGGGGTGTGTGGGGGGGAGCAATTTTAGATTTGATTTTGAGCAATAGGGAGGAATTGGTAGTGAATCTGAAGGGGGAAGACAATGGGAGTGAAAGTGATCATGAAATAATAGATTTCATGATTCCACGGAGAAGGAGGAGTGAGAGAAGCAGAATAAAGACAATGGCCTTTAAAAAAAAAAAAAAAAAAGACAGACTATAGCAGAGTCAGAGAACTCGTAGGTAAGGTCCCATGGGAAGAAAATCTAAGGGAAAAAGCAGTTCAGGAGAGCTGATAGTTTCTTGAGGCATAACTACAAATTGTCCTGATGTAAAGGCAGGTCAGAAAGAATAATGAGAGAACAATACAGCTCCATCAGGAGATCTTTTCATGTCATCAAAGATCTCCTGATGACCTTAAGCGGGCTGAGGAGCCTATTTTGCTTTAGTCTTCTCTAAAAAGTATATGTATATGATGCCTCCTATATATGTTAACTATTTGCTGTATCATTTCTACCTACTGCATCTGAGAAAGTGAGCTGAGGCTCACGAAAGCTTATGCCTGCTGAAATTAAATTTGTTAGTCTTTAAAGTGCCATAAAACTCTAGTTGTTTTTGCTGTGTACAGACTAACACGGCTACCCCTCTGGAACTAAAAAGTTTAATGATGACCAGATATTAGACCAATTAATATTAACAAGAAATGGGGAAGGAATACAAACCAAAATAAGAAATGAAAAGGTTAAAGTATATTTAGATAAATTAGATTTTTTAAAATCATCAGAATATAATGAAATTCATGCAAGGGAACTAGCTAAAGTAATCTCAGAACTGTTAGAAATTATCTTTGAGAACTCACAGAGAACAGATGAGGTCCCAGAGGACAGAGAAGGACAAACAGAGTAGCTATCTTTAAAAAGGGGAATAAAGAACACACAGGGAATTATAGACTAGTCAGCCTGAAAAGACACTGGAACAAATTATTAAACAACCAAATTTTAAACGCCTGGGAGATAATAGGGTTATAAAGAATGGATTTGTTAAAAAAAAAAAAAAAAAAAAAAAATTCCAAACCAACCTAATTTCCTTCTTTGATAGGGTCTCTGGCCTTTTAAAATGGGGGAAGCAGTAGATATGATATATCTTGATTTTAGTAGGGCTTTTGATACAGTCCCATATGATAACCTTGTAAGCAAACTAGGGAAATGCGGTCTAGAAGAAATTACAATATGGTGGGTGCATAACTGGTTGAAAGACCATACTCAAAGAATAGTTATCAATTGTTTGCTGTCAAAATGGGAGGGTGTATCTAGTGGGTTCCCACAGAGGTCAGCCCTAGGTTTGGCACTAGTCAATATTTTCCTTAATGATTTGGATAATGGAGTGGAGAATATGCTTATTAAAGTTGAAGACAGCACCAAGCTGGGAGAGGTTGCAAGCACTTCGGAGGATAGGATTATAATTCAAAAGAACCTTGACAAAAAAGGAGAATTGGTTTGAAATCAACATGAAATTCAATAAAGATAAGTACAAAATACTATATTTAGGAAGGACAAATCAAATGCACAACTACAAAATGGGGAATAACTGGCTAGGTGGCAGCACTGCTGAAAAGGATCTGGGGGGGAAGATGATATAATGGATCTCAAATTGAATATGAATCAACAATGTGATGCAGTTGGGGAAAAGGCTAATATCATTCTGGGAAGTAATAACAAGAGAGCCATATGTAAGACACATGAAATAATTGTGCTGTAGTCAGCACTGGTGAGGCCTCAGATGAAGTACACTGAGTCCAATTCTGGACACCTCACTTTAGGAAAGATGTGGACAAATTGGAAAGAGCCCAGAGGAGAGCAACAAAAATGAGGAAAGGTTTAGAAAGCCTGACCTATGAGGAAAGGTTAAAAAAACTGGGCATGTTTAGTCTTCACAAAAGAAGAGTGAGGGGGTGGATCTGATAACAGTCTTTAGATAAGTTAAAGGCTATTATAAAGAGGTTGGTGATCAGTTGTTCTCCATGTCCACTGAAGGTAGGAAAAGAAGTAATGGGCTTGATCTGCAGCGGGGGAGATATAGGATAGACATTAGGGAAAACTGTCTAACTCTAAGGGTAGTTAAGCTCTGGAATAGATTTCAGGGGAGATTGTGGAATCTCCATCATTGCAGGTTTTAAGAACAGGTTATATAAACACCCCTCAGAGATGATAAAGGTTTACTTGGTCCTGTTTCAGTATAGTGGGTTGGATTAGATGATCTCTCAAGATTCCTTCAATTCCTATATTTCTATGTCCCCCAGAAATCTGTTCTAGGACCAATGCTGTTCAACATATTCAAAAATGATCTGTAAAATGGGGTAAACAGTGAGGTGGGAAAGTTTGCAGATGATTCAAAATTACTCAATAGTTAAGTCCAAAGCTGACTATAAAGAGTTACTACAAAGAGATCTCACAGAACTGGGCGATTGGGCAGCAAAATGGCACATGAAATTCAGTGTTGATAATGCAAATAATGCACATTGAAAAAAATAATTCCAATTATATATACAAAATGCTGGGGTCTAAATTAGCTGTTACTACTTAGGAAAGAGATCTTGCAATCATCATGGATAGTTGTCTGAAAACATCTGTTCAATGTGCTCCCGCAGCCAAAAAAAGCTATCAGAATGTTAGGAATCATTAGGAAAAGGATGTAAAACAGAAAATAAAACAGAAAATATCATAATGTCGCTATATAAATCCATTGTACAACCACACCTTGAGTACTCCATTCAGTTCTGGTCATCCCATCTCATAAAAGATATTTTGGAATTGGAAAAAATACAGAAAAGGGAAAAAAAATGACCAGGGGTATGGAACAGCAATCATCTGAGGAGAGATCAAAAAGAGTGGGACTATTCAGCTCAGAAAAGAGACAACTAAAGGAGGATATGATAGAAATCTATGAAATCATGAATGATGTGGAGAAAGTGAATGAGAAAGTGTTATTTACCATTTCACATAAAGCAAGAACCATGGTCACCCAATGAAATTAATAGGCAATAGGTTTAAAACAAAGATAAAGAAGTACTTCTTCACACAATGCACAGTCAGCTTGTGGAACTTGTTGCCAGAGGATATTGTGAAGGCCAAAAGTATAACTGGGTTAAAAAATAATTAAAATTCATGGAGGATAAGCCCATCAATGACTATTAGCCAAGATGATCAGGGACACAGCCCCTAAGCCTCTGACTGCTAGAAGCTGGGACTTGACGACTGGGGATGGATAACTCAAAATTTCCCTGTTCTTTTCATTCTCTCTGAAGCACCTGGTGCTGACCACTGTCAAAAAACAGGATACTGGACTAGACGGTCCATTGGTCTGACCAAGTATGGCTATTCTTATGTTCTTATAATTCTATGAAAACATGTTTTCCAACTAACATAAAGACATAAACACAGTTCAGAAAGGGGAGGCACAAGGACTATATGCACAAATGCCTGTATTATCACTTGCCTTCGGTTTTGTATGCAGTTATCATGATTTTCATGCACAAATGGTGATTTAGCTGTCGTGCACAGAAAACTTTTACCAAAGAGGCCATGTGGACATATTGATTAATCAAGTGACTTTGAATCAAGTGACTTTGATTCAGAATCCATCATTTACTGTAGTCCAAACCAGCAAGTGATCCATCCTCCACACTGCAGAGGATGGTGAAAAAAAAACCAGACTCTCTGCTTCTTTCTCACACAGAGCTTGCCTAACAACCCCCTTGCCCCTGTCTTTGCCAGCAGGGAATCTGTAGCTCACATGGCTCTTAGGCTATGTCTACACTCTGAGCTGGTCTACACTAGAGTTTTGTCAATAAAAGTCAGCTTTTGTCGACAAACCAGTGGAGGTGTACAGATACCTCCCACTGATGTAACTCCCCCACTATGTTGACATAATAAAACCATCTCAGTGATAAGTGTAGGGCTTATGTCAACTTAGTTGGGGTGATGCCGTGTCAGTGTAGACACTGCATCCCTTACATCGGCTCTGGGGCTGTCATTCTTGTCAATTCCGCAGCTGGTCTCAATTCCAGGCGGGTGGTCTTCACAGGGAGCTGGGGAAGCCTTGTCAGTCTTGGATGATGGCTTCTATTTTTTCCAGTTTTATAGTTCCTTCAGGTTAGCCTAAAAGAAGCACACTAAACAGCTTTAATCAGGCCAATGAATATCTATAGATGAAAGACCCACTTGATGACAGCCATTAAAATCTTTGAGCATAATGAATTTTTTTCTTTTTAACTTTTGTTATTGAAGGAAACAATAACAGACCAGCTGGGGATAATTGAATCCAACTTTCAGAAACTGTACCAGTTTGTGAACAAGGTCTGGAAGCACCTTCCTCAGACGGCACAAGAAGAGGAGCATAAAAGGCTGAAGACACTAATTGACAAAGTAGTGATACTTTTCAAGGTAAGCTCCTCTTTGGAAAACTGCCTTTGAAGGGAAGTCTCAGGTACTTAGTGGGGAGCAGCTGACGCTGAGGCCATGTCTACACTGCAAAATTACATTGACATATAGCTGCTACAGTTAGTACATCACTTGTGCACATGTGTACTTGACTTCTTGCATCAGAGCTGCTTGAACGTACCAGGAATGCTTGTGTCGATGCACAGTGTGGTGCACCATAGTAAGTATCCCAGTGAGCAACTCGCCACCATCAAGCACACTATCTTTTGGGAAGTTTTGGCAATGCATGGTGGGACATAAAAGAATTGTGCAGGGGTGACTGGAAGCAAGGGATCAACTTCCCATTATGCAGTGTTATCCATCACACAATATCACCTCTATCCCATAATTTTCATTTGTTTTCAATTTCCCCCAAACCATCTCGAAACTTGTCACTGTCTGTCATCTCTGCCAGAAGCTTGGAGCCTGCACAGCTCTGCATGAATAGCAAGAGCACTGCAAGCACAGGACGAATGATCTTCTGGTATTGGCAGAGCCACAAGAAGAGCAGGGAACATGACTCATAAACTCATAGTTTTTTAAGGCCAGAAGGGATCATTTTGATCGTCTAATGTGGCCTCCTGCACATTGAATGCCACAGGACCTCACCCACGTGTGACGTACCAGGGTACAATCCAGACTAACAAATAGCTGTGTCATCCCTTCCCTCTAACCTGAGTTGCTTTGTTGCTGTAGCCTCCAGCCTGGACTGCTCACAAACATCCTCCAGCATGGAAGTCACTCCCAGCTATGTCCATGTGTGCTGCAGCCAGCCAGCCACATCTTGACTCTTACCAACCTAGGTTATATTGCCGGGCAACCCCCACACACCTCCAGTCCCAGATTTTCCCTCAAAAATGTATGTCCTGTGCTGTCCAGCCCTCTCATGGACAGTACAAATTATATAAAGTCAGTTATTTCTTTAATAGAAATAATATGACATCTTATTTCAAATAGTCCATGAGACACTTCATTTTAAACATACTCGATTAGATAAAACAATAAAACAAATGTATTAACTATAAAGAGAGAGATTTTAAGTGAGTACAAATAATAAGTCAGAAATGGCTACAAGAAAAATGGAAACAAAACATAACTGGTGCCTAACTTAACAAACTATGTTAAATTCAAAATAATTCAATCTCAAAACAAATGGAAAACTATGTGCTCTCAGCAGTCTTATTGATCAAACTTCTTAGGTCAGGACCCCTCCCCCAGTCAAATGCTGCTTTCTTTGTCCTTCAGGTGCTGTGAATGTGGTGGGAAAGGGAGGGGGAATATCCTGGAGTGTCTGGTCCTTTTTTAATAGTCTTATACCCGCTTTGAGAAGCCTTTCCAGCTGGGATTCAGGAGACAATATGTCTATGGGGAAGAATGTTCCTTGCTGCTTTTTCCTCACCTGTTTGAGGATCCTTTATCTCCCTTTACCTCATGATGACTCTGTTTAGTGCTTAAATGCAAATTAAGCAGCGCACACATTCCTTTGTTTGAGACAGACCTGTTTGTCAAGCTTTATTTGAAACGTGTTAATAATACCATACAATAGAATCTTATAACTTCACATACAGTGTTGCCACACATGTTTTACCAGGACCATAACAACCAGCAAATTAAGAATTTTCAAATAATACCTCACATGGCATACTTTGAAAAAGATTATTACAATAATGTGTAAGTTGTGGACACAGGAGTACATTCTGTCACATCCACCCACTTCAATAACTTGTCTGAGTTACTGAATTCCTCAGTTCTTACGTTAAAGACTTCAAGTTACAGAGAATCCACAACTTACTCTAGTTTAAACCTGCAAGTGACTCATGCCCTATGCTGCATAGGAAGGTGAACCCACCCCACCCCAGGGTCTCTCCCAATCTGACCAAGGGAAAATTCCAACTTGGCCCCAGACCTGATCCAGATCCACCAGACAGATATCAGGTAAAGAATTCTCTATATTAACTCAGAGCCCGTCCCATCACAATTTGGAGATATTTGCTATTAGTAGTCACAGATGAGCCATATGCCATTGTAAGCAATCTCATCATGCCATCCCCTCAATTTCTTGGAGGACAGATTGCTGTGGGACATACTGTGAACCAATTCACAGTTGTGGCTCTCACAGGTCAATGTATGTGATGCTGTGGTTGTCCAAGCTTTCCCCTGGTTTGCAGTGGTAGGGGTAGGCATGCTGGCCCTGAGGAATGCTAAGGAGGGTGGTGTAGGAAAGTGCTATGCTGCAGTTCTCCATTGATTGCCGTGACAGTCGAGCCTGGGACTGTTGAACATGGGGGTCCACAAGAGTTTGCAGCATCTGTGTTTGCTGATGAAGAAGCTCCATTATGTCCTGCTGCATCTCTCTCTTTTTCCAGTGGCCGTCTCCTGTCCGCTCTTTCCTTCTCCATACAGTCTGCAATGTTCACCCTCCAGGCCCTCTCTTCATGGCCTAATGTGGTACTGGCTTGCAGGATCTTACAGAACATGTCATCTCATTTCCTCTTTTTTCTCCTCCTTATCTAAGGCTTGGTCTACACTTACCTCCACAATTTGGCGGCAGTCAACGGGAGTTACGCAAAGTACGCAAAGAACTTGCATAACTCCCGTCAACTGCTGTGCTTCTCTTCTGCGCGCCGTCTTCACTGCACTGTGCCAACGGGAACCACGTTCCCATCGATGCAGCGCTACGCCACTTGCGGCGATGGATTAATAACGTCGACTTCTGGATCGACTGACCGGGTCTTCACTGACCACTCAGTTGATCCAGATAAGTCGATCTGACAGTGGCGACATTGCCGCCGTCAGTGTAGACATAGCCTAAGTCAGTTGTTCTGCTGGTGTAGAGGGAGTACCCATTAAGGCCACAACAGCCACAGCTACAGATAAAACACACAGATATACCATTGTCGGTATAGTATGTACAGAAAGCGAAACTTGAGATTCAGAACTGCCCCCATCCCTTTCTCTCCTAAAGTGTTAAACAAGACAAGCTTATTGGCACTTCTGCTTTGGAGTGCTTGTGCACAGCACCACTCACAGCACTGGCCATCGTGAGTATGATCCTCCAGTGGTGAATGGAATTGCTTAGTTGCATGAAATGTACAGAATGGGGGAGGCAACCTAATGACAGATGATGTGGGAAAAGCTCAGGTACTCAATGCTAGCAAAGTTTATAAATCAACATTATTACTTGTGCTTTGGTTTCCAAATGGATCAGGGGACATGGGAGAGCAGCACTGCCCCCTCAACCACCCCAATCCCCATCACTCTCTGAATGTCGGGGGGGTGTTAATTTTCTGCTCCACATAATCCATTGCTCCCATACAAAGGGGCTGCAGTCCCCACCATCTGAACCTGGATTGCTCCACTCTTGACCTGTATAGAGACAGCTGTGTGGCTGGAATCCCCTGAGGGAAAGAGCACCCCACCTCTCACCCAAGGGGGTCTAGGATTGGGCTCAGCTCTCACCTCCTCCAGATGCGGGTCCCTCTGGGGGGTGGGCCAGGGAATGCCCCCTTGCCAAGTATGGCTGCTGCTAGAGATTGTGGCAGCTGGGATCAGGGGCACTATGGCGTGGTCAGCACCCCCCGGCCAGTGTGCAGAGCCGCCTCCCCACCTGGTGCATCTTGTGTGCACTGCTCCACTTCCCACAGTGAGATCCTTCCTCTGGCACTGGGGCCGCCTTCTGGAATCACCCTCCTGCCCCAGTGCCCAGCTCCACTTATCCCACACTGAGACCCGGCTGAACAGTCACCTCCCCAGCCCCTGATGCCTCACCTCTCTCCTTGCTGCCAACACTAGGGAGTCTCTGCCCCTCCTGGGATCCCATGGGGCAGCAACCACCTTGTGGGAGCCCTCCAGGAAGCCAAGGGGGCACTGGTGCTGGAAGAAGCACTGCCGGGGGTGACATCCCTGGCCCCAGAGGACTCGCTGCCTGGAACATGGGAGCTCAGCTTGCATCAATTTAGCTGCAGCTGCACCCACTGGGCATCAGGCAGGCTCAGTGTGCTGCTGGCCTTGTGCAGGGGTATGGGCCATGCAGGGGCAATGGAGCCTGTGGGCAAAGCAGCTGCAGCTCCAGCGCAGAAAGGGCACTCTGCGGTCAGCATGAGTCTCCTTCTGCCTGTGCTGGGACTGGTAACTGATGCAGCAAGCCCAGAGGTGCAGGGCTATGAACTGCCGGGCCCCGGCAAAATTAAGCACTAGATGGCAGGCCACACAGGAAGCCTTAGCAGGCCACATTTGGCCTGCAGGCCACCTATTATCACTGGGTCTACATGCATACGGCATCAATCTCTGTACATTGACCACAGTTCAATGCCACTTAGGAAGCTGGTTTTACTATGTTGGCATAATTGGGTACTTACAGCCATGGGAGACAACTTTAAGTGTTGGCTTATGTTGGCCTAACTTTGCAGTGTAGACCAGGCCTGAGTTATGGTGCTGCACTCACAAACATCAACTATATTATCAATCTGAATGACAATTTTCCATTAAAAGAACAACAAAACAGGAAAGAACAAAAGGTCTCCAGCAGAGAGAGCACAGCACATCTTTCTCCTCTGGAATATTTTGCAGGTGCACACACACATTTTATAACCCTTTCAACTAGACCTCTGCCTTTAGCGACTGGGCCGTGTGGAGGAGGAGACATCCAGCTGGAAGTGGAATCCTCTGGGTGTTCTTTATACAGCATGGGGCCAGATTTTCAAAAGAGCTCGCACTGAGCAGCTCCCATTAAGAACAATGGAGACTCCTTATGGCTCCCCTACCCCACACTAAAAACAAATGGGAGCTGCTGACTGCTGAGCTCTTTGGACAATCTGTCCATTACGGGCCAAATGGCAGATGGGGAAAGGATGCAGAGAGCCCTTCCCGCACACATTCAGGAGACAATTAGTAAGGCTAGAAATGCTTAAAAGGCTGGCAAGGCTGTGTGTAGGTGCATACAGTAGAACCTTTTCAAATACCTTCATAAATATAAAAGAAAATTCTTATGATGAGAGGAAACAGCTTTTAGACAATAATTTCTACAACTAAGATTGTAAAACAATCCCCAGAATATCAGGTATAAACCATATGCAGAATGGAATATGAATGTTGTTGTTTTTCTGTTTCCTCCTAGGTGAAAGAAGAGAGCACAAGGAAAAGGTGAGTTTATGAAATTTAGTGGGATGTGGTAGGCATCTCTGGAGAAAGGTCCCTACTCCATACACACACCAGTGTAAAGAGAGCTTGACAATGTGGGACAGTACTAGATGTTTGATTCCAATTTTCCTTCTATTCCTCTGGAATCTGGAGTCATTTTGCTTTTTACTGCAGTAATTGAATTTCAGCAGGAAGCTGTGTAAGTCATGGAAAAGAAAGAAAATGATGAAAGATTTTAGAATTTTTCTGCAATTTGGCCAAATCACCTCTGCTAAATCCTATGTCCACATGTTAGTCATTTGTACAATAGTTAAAAGGTCTTTTCTCCTCTTCCTTTCCCCTCTCCCTCCAGTAAACAGAGTTAATGGATAAAGAATGGAGTTAATGGTTAATGATGATAGTAATTTTATTTTATTCAGGTTTGAAGATTGTGCTTCTCAAACTCAGCCACCTGATTCTGAGTTGAAAAGCTTCTGCCCTGAAAGGAAAATTGCTGTGAAGACAGAGTTACATGGACAAGAAGGTGACAAAATGCATCCAGTGCTTGTGCATAAGGAGCTTGGTATTTATGGAGTTTCCAGGATTGATCAGCATCTTGGAGCAATTTATCAGTGTCTGTGTAACTGGACCTGATACCTCAGATCACTCAACTCAGCCACCCCATCATTCAACTCAGCCCATCTTGGTCACCATTTGTCCAGGGAATGCTACTCACTTCCCTGTCATTGGGAACTGAAGAGAATCACTGAAGAGACTTAGTCTCATTCTCTCCACCCTGTGTCTCCTTTGACCCTGCTGAGTGACCTTTAGTTCCCTCCCTTTCTGCCTTTAAGGAGATTACACCCTAATTTTCAGAAGTGCCCTTGATTCTGGGTGATCAGTTGAGATATCAAAGACCTGATTTTCAGTGGTGTTGATGAACAACACCTCCCACTGAATCAAAGGAGTTGTAGGTGCTGAATGTCTCATAAAAATGCGGGGGTGGGGATGTCATTAACCAAAACCAATAATTTTGAGAAGATCCTATTTAGTAAGTCTTCAGCAGATTTCACTCACTCTTCATTACCAAGAAAATAGCTCTGTAAAAGACATGAAGAGGTCGAGATAAAACTAGCTCATAGGGTGCATGGTTTTGTGGGGTGGAGAGTTTTGTAGCTGAGGTGCTGGTGATGGAATCTAGTCAGACAAGCTCCTGCTACTTGTCAGCTGGGAAGGGGATGGGCAACAGGGGCTGGTATTCCTCACAGCAGAGAATATGGTGTAAATAGCCCACAATTCATTTATCTGCAGAGAGAGAAAACATTAGGGAGGAAGTGTCTGAGTAACAGGAGACTGCAAGTCATGTCATTCGTATTCGTGAAGAGGCTCCTACACCCAAATATGGACTAGACCATGCATCCCTTGACCCGACAATTCACAGAATCAGTAACACAACAAAGGATGTTGACCACAAGGTACAAAATAACAATTTAGTGTAAATATTTTCCCATTACACAGGGCAAAGGAGCCAGCCACCAGTGCCTGGCTGGAGTGCTTCATTCATGGGGTAGAGCCATCATTTATCTCTCTACATTTCAGCCAGCCTGTGTACTGTGTGGAAGAAAGAGAGCAAAACAGAAGGAAATTTCTAGAGCTGAGCAATAATCACAATTTCCATCCCACAGGAAATTCTGATATTTCAACATTTTATTTGTTCTGAATTGGGTTGAAAAGTCAAAATATAAACATTGTATGCACAAAAAAATCAGAAATATTTTGATTCAGAAATACCAAAGTGTTTCAGTTTGTGTCACTTCAACATTCAGCAGCACCTGCCTCTGGGTGCTGCAGTTTCTCATAGGAGCTGTCGTGCTTTAAAATCCACATGTAGAGGGGGATCATCTTGAAAACTGGTATCTTCCACAGGGGCTGAAGTAGAGCTTGTGGTGCAAACTTGGGGTCACTTTGCAAAGAGGTTCCCAAAATACAACACACACTCTCTCTCTTTCTTAAAAAAGTTGTATCCCAGCCTGGGGTCAAGAGGAGAGAGAGAGATGTAGCCTTTGGGAGGTGCAGAATGATGGCCACTGGTGTTGTGGAAGATAGAAACCTAATGACTAATATTTCAGGTTGTTCTGCAAGGGATGGTGTGAGTATATGAATGTTCAAAAGAACTTTCCACATTATCTTTATCTGCCTTATGGAGTTAGAGTGTTTGTGACTTTACTAAATGTATTAATACATTATTGTAACTAGAGAAGAGTTCTCCAGAGGTTGCAGAGGAACAATAAATTGATATAGGATAATCTGCTTTCTAGTTTAGATCTCATGTTGGTCTTTAATATTTAAAGATTGGCTTGCCTTAAGTCCTTGCCCAGATCTTGGCTGCAGTGATTTTCTGTGGTAATAAGTTCTACAGTTTAATCATATGTTGTGTGGTCAAGTATATCCTTTTATTAGACTACCCTACAGCTTATGTCAGTATAATTTATGTTGCTCAAGGGTGTGAATAAGTCAACCCCCAGAGCAACATGTTATACTGACCTAAGTGCCAGTGCAGACCGTGCTATGTCAGTGGGACAGTGCTATGTCTGGAGTAATTGGCTTAGAGCATCTGCACTAGCACCGATGCAGCTGCACCGCCGTAAGCTCTGTAGTATTGACATAGCCTCAGTTTTGCATTTCCAACCTTTTAATTCAATTGAAAGTTCACTTGTTCTTATGCTATGAGACAAAGAGAGCAGTGACTCCTGATCTACAATCTCTAGATTGTTCATTATTTTATATATGTTTATATTTATGTTTTATTTTATATATATATGTTTTATATATGTTTGTTTGTTTTATATATATTTTATATATGTTTTATATATGTTTCCTCTTATTTATCTTCTTTTAAGGCAACAATCCCAATCTTTACAATCTCTCTTTCTATGAGGGATTTCCAGGTCCTTGGCCATTCTTATCACTTTAGTCTGAACTCCCTCTAGTTCTGAATTATTCTTTTTTGAGATGGGGTGACAAATCCTACACAGAGTACCCAAATGAGACTTCATCATTGATTTGAATAAAGG
Source organism: Emydura macquarii macquarii (assembly GCF_026122565.2). Classification (NCBI taxonomy): domain Eukaryota; kingdom Metazoa; phylum Chordata; order Testudines; family Chelidae; genus Emydura; species Emydura macquarii. The sequence continues at coordinate 62,882 of NW_027133238.1, forward strand.
CTTTGTAATATTTTCCATATTATTATCCATCCCATTCATTATGTGTTTTAATATCTTGTTATCTGTTTTGATGCACATGCACACTCAGTAGAGGTTTTCATTAATCTCTCTACAATGGCACCCAGATCCCTTGCCTAAGTGGTACAATTAATTTAGAACCCCCAAGATGTACGAGTACAGTAGTTCAAATTTTTCCCTTCAATATGCATTACTTTGCATTTATTGACATTGGATTTCATTAGTCATGCTGCTGCCATTCCTCAGGCTTGTTTAGATCTCTCTGTAGTTCCTCATTACCTCATGCACCTTGGCTCTCTAATATCCTGGGACCGACGGCTACAACTACACTGCATACTAAAGAACTATGGTCATCTGCACATTTTGCTACCTCACAGCTCACCCCATTTTACTTTATTTTGTTTTAAATAATATGGGACTTAGTATGGAGCCTTGAGCTTACTGCTGTTAGCCTTTGGCCATGATGAAAATTGATTATTTATTCTACTCTTTGTTTTCTGTCTCAGCCAGTTTTTGATCCATGACAATACTTTCACAGAATCATAGAAATGTAGGACTGAAAGGCACCTTGAGATGTCATTAAATCCAGCCCCCTGTGCAGAGGCAGAATCAAGTAACAGCCCTGACAGGTGTTTATCCAACCTGTTCTTAAAAACCTCCAACACTGGTTATTCCACAACCCTTTTTGGAAGGTTATTCCAGGGCTTAACTAGCCTTACAGTTAGAAACTTTTTCTTAATATCTAACTGAATCTCCCTTGCTGCAGATTAGGCTGATGATTTTTTCTCCTACTTGCAGGGACATAGAGAACAGCTGATCCCTGTCCTCTTTATAACCATTCTTAACATATTTATCAGGGCTACCTCAGTCTTTTTTTCTCAAGAGTAAACATGCCCAGTTTTTGTAACCTTTCCTCTAGGTCAGGTTTTCTAAATCTTGTCTCCTTTTTATTGCTGTGCTCTCTCCAGTGTGTCCACATATTTCCTAAAGTGTAGCACCCAGAATTGACACAGTACTCCAGCTGAGGCCTCACCAGTGCAGAGTGGAGCGGGACAATTACTTCCCATGTATTACAGACAACACTTCTGTTAATACCCGTTAGAATGATATTAATCTTTTTCACAACTAAAACACATTGTTGACCCATATTCAATTTGTCATCTGTTATAACCCAAAGATCCTTTTCAGTAGTATTACTGCCTAGCCAGTAATTCCCTCTTTTGTAGTTATGCATTTGATGTTTATTTCCTAAGTGTAGTACTTTGCACTTGTCTTTATTGAATTTCATTTTGTTGATTTCAGCCCAATTAATAATTTGTCAGGTCATTTTGAATTCTAATCCTGTCTTCCAAAGTGCTTGCAACCCCTCCTAGCTTGGTGTCATCTGTGAATTTTATAAACATATTGTCCACTCCATTATCCAAGTCATTAATGAAAATCTTGAATAGTACTGGACACAGGACTGACCCTTGCAGGACCCATTAGATACACCCTCCCAGTCTGACAGCAAACCACTAAGAACTATCTTGGAGTATGGTCTTTCGACCTGATAATAATTTCATCTTCCTTGCCTCTTCCACATTGCCTCTAAACCCCATGACTACTGAACTTCTTTAGTGGCTGCTTGTGTGGGTCTTTTTCAAAGGCCTTTTGGAAGTCTAAATACATTTTATCTACTCATTTTCCTTTAGCATCTACTTTACTGATGCATTCAAAAAATTCTAAGAGATCAGTGAGAAACAATTTTCCTTTGCAGAATCAGTGCTGGTTAGACCCTATCAGATCATGATTTTCTGTGTGTTTTGTTGTTCTGCTTTTAATTGCTTTTAATTATCATTGTCCATCAATTTGAAGGCTTTCAACTAAGACATAAGACTTAATGGTCTCCACTACTCAGATCACACTTAGAAACTTTTTTTGAATGTGGGTTAAACATTTGATACCCTCCATCTCTCTGGAACAGTGGCTGTTTTTAATGACAGATTACCTATTTTTGTTACCAGCACAGCCTCAGCCACTTCATATTTAATCTCATTCAGAACCCTGGGAGTTCCTTGGGAAATGTGAATGGTGAATGTTTTCACTTTTGAGGAATTTCAGTGCCCCACAAAGGCACCACCAATGTCATCCACGTGTCTTCTCAAGCCTCTCCCTGGTTGATCAGCAGTGTTGAGCCAGGGATCTGAAGTCCAGATGGTAACATGGGGCTGCAATGATATCAGAGGGAAGAATGGGGCTGGAATGATATCAGAATGAAAATGGCACCAGAGAGGCCAGTGCAAGAGCACCAGCCAGGAGGAATCAGAGCTCTGCTGGGATAGGCTGTACCCTTGCAGAGATAGGCTGTATTCTTGCACACCAGCACTAGCCATGACAGATCGGCTCTGTGCTGAGAGCTGGGAATAAGCATACTTGGAGCATACATCAGATGTGTGATTCTGAAACCGGGGTGAGGAGCTGGGAACAGGCATAGTCAGTCCACGGGAATGGTACAGGCACCCAAGCATTGAGAGGGAGAAATGAGAACACCCACTGAAATGAATGGAGCAATTAACACCTCTTTGAGCACCCCATGCTGCAGATGGATGTGCAGAGTCACTTCCTCACACATGAGGCTCAGATCTGGGATAGCAGTTGATCTCCATTCTTGTGCCCTTCCATCAAGTTACAGATGCACCTCTACAGCTGGAAGAACAGGACGCAGTTAGATATCTATCACTAGATATCACTCATGTCATATCTAGATATAAAACCACTTCTGTCCTCCTAATTGATATTTCCCTATCCACGCATGCAAGGATCACATCAGTCTTCTTAGCTACAGCTTTACACTAGGAGCTCACTTTCAGTTATGTTTTACCACAACCCAAAGTCCTTTTTAGAGTTGCTGCTTTCTAGCATACTGTTCCCCTTTCTGTAAATGTGACCTACATTCTTTGTTTCTTGATCTTGCAGTTAAGTGTATTAAAACAGATGTTTTTTGTATGAGCCCACCTTATCATGGGATCTAGATCAGGCTATATAACTGACTTGGCCCAATCTTTTCTTTCCTCTCCATCAGTTCTCATGTCATCTCCAGTTCTGGGGTCCACAATTTAAGAAAGATAAATTGGAGAAGGTTCAGAGAAGAGCCACGAGAATTATTAAAGGATTAGGAAACATGCCTTTGAGTGATAGACTCAAGGATATCAATCCATTTATTTCAACAAAGTGAATGTTAAAGGGTGAATTGATTAATCTGTAAGTACCTTCTTGGGGTACAAATAGTTACTAATAGGCTCTTATAAAACAACCCAATGGCTGGAAATTGAAGCTAGACAAATTCAGAATGGAAATAAGGCATGCATTTTTAACAGTGAAAGTAATTAACCAATTTACCAAGGGTTCTGGTAGATTATTCATCACTGACTATTTTTAAATAAGGATTGGATTTTTCCCCCCTAAAAGATGTGCTCTAGGAATTATTTGCAGAAAGTACTTTGGCCTGTGTTATACAGGAGTCAGAATAGATTAACACAATGGACTCTTCAAGCCTTGGGATCTATGAAGTTTAGATCCCACTTAACTTTTGTATAAAGCAGCCTTCAAAAAGCATTCTGTCTGCACCAAGTTCCACTATGTACAATTGATTCCTCATCCTGACTCACTAATAATGTTTGGTTTCATGTTTGGGGCATAGGAGGTTTGCATGAATAGATGTCCTCACCGTGTCTAATTGTGCTTGGGGAGTTCACATGCCCATGGGATCTTACATTATGTTGAACACCTGAACACCTGGCAGCATTGGGCCTGTGCTGAATAGGGCGGATGACTGCCCTTCATGAGCCCTATGCCACATCAAGGCAATGTTTTGTCCGTCATGTGTGTATATGATTGTATAGAAGACAGAGTTGACTTAGCCACTGCCCAGATCAGAGTATACTCGTTTGGTTTGTGTGGTCAGCGATAAATAAGATGCAATTATTTGTTTTGGATGGGTTAGGTGGACAGAGTTTCTTACTTGCTTAAAGCACCACTACAAAGGCTGAATTAAGTTCTCAAGCTGTGAATTTCTAAATTGTCATATGTTTGGGATTCTTATATATATATATATATATTTGACTCAGAAATTCAATAAATTTTATGACTATTTATTTACTACCTACATCAGTCTTGTCAGGAATTTTGCTCTTTAGTTACTGACACATACTCTTAGCTTTAACTATACTTCAACATAGTGTTTGGTGTGAGACGATCTCTGTGCCTGCAGAATCATTCCAGAGACATGCTACAAATGGAACGTGACCTTTAGTGGGACCACATTAAAATATTGGTGTAAATGGGAAATGATGAGTTGATGTTTATAAATGAGAGTAGTAAATGCAACATCCAGCTTCACCAAGCCCCTTCCCGTTCATTTCTGATCAGACATTCTTGCTGTGAGTGGAGATGAGGGATGAAACCAGGACATAATTTCTGCAGTTCAGAGGGTGATACAGTCCCCAGATTGTCAAGTAGAACATTCTTATAGAGTGGAATACAAATGTTGTTTTTCTTTCTGTTTCCCATCCAGGTGGATGTGAAGTCCCCCAGGAGAAGGTGGGTTTGTGAAATGCGATGCAATGTGCTGGGAAGCTGTGGGGAATGCTCCCAACCCCTTATGTATCCCAACGTGATGAGCAGTGGACAGCACTGGAGAGCCCCAGATACTAGATCCCCTCCCCCTCCCTGTTGACATGGGGGTGTTTAACTTTTCATTAGAGTCGTTTCAATCCACTGCGGAAAGTGAATAATGAATGGAAAGGAAGTAATAGACATTAGAAATGACTTGTGCCATTTGGAATTGCCTCCTGTGCTAGCTCTTAAGTCCTCAGATAATCATTGTGCCAGGAATTCAAAGGTCCTTTCATTCCTCCTGTTAACTTTTGGAGTCTGTGTGTAGAAGGTAAAGTGATGACAGAAAATATTGTGTTTAGGTCTGAAGATGTTCCATCTCCGATCCCACCAGTGAAATCTGGAGGGAGAAAGAAGGACAGCGTCTCTCCTGGAAGGAATGTGGTACCACAGGCTGAGTTACAGGATTGTGAAGGTAAAGAAAGGGGACCCTGCCCCTGTGAGATTGTATCATTTGTAGCAAATTGCTGGCTGTGCTATGGTGGGTCAGGGCGCTGCCAGTTGCCCCAGTTCCTGGGCATCAGCCATTCCGGTAGCACCCAGTGAGGGGGAGGGAGGGACCCGGGTCTGCCCTCTAGTCCAGTCTCAGCCTATGGGCCCTATGAATAGCAGCTATGCACTGCTGACAGTGCTTGAATCTGAAGTTCTTTCCCCAGGGCTACTTCCCCCTCTGCCCCTTTGGCTTCTTGGTTTCCCTGCCCTCTCTCTTCCTGGGCAGGGTCTCCTGCCTGGGGGAGTCTCTCTGTCTCATTCCCCTTTGGAGCAGGGTCCTTCCTTTTCCTTCACATCTCTGTACCTGAGAAATCCCTCTGCCCTGCTAGGGCAGGATAAGAGTTTCCTCATCCTGGTCTCTGTACTTTTGAACCAGGGTTAGGGAGGAGAGCCTTCTTCCCGGCGTTCCCCTTCATGTGATTCTCTGGTACTCCGATCTGTCACAACGTTTCTCCAACACAACCACCAGATCTCCTCAGTCCCATACTCTGCC
>NW_027133239.1:0-7030 GCF_026122565.2 Emydura macquarii macquarii
CCTTATTCCCAGGCTTGCAGACGCCGTGCAGGGAGTAGGGGTTCCCCAAACAGTTTCCCTGACTGATTGACAGATGGTGAACTCACACACTCCGGGAATGATCCTCAGGTGCAGAGATGACTTTGGACTCCTCAATCCCTGCAGAAGGGCTGGTCTCTCCTGGAAGGGATCCTCTCCATGCGGGCCTCAGGCTGCTTCTGGTCCCAGGATTTCCCCTCAACACCCAGGGGTGCAGGGCTCAAGGTGAAGGTTACAAAACTACACCAAGGATCCAAACTTCAGCCTCCCACCCCAGTGCCCAGCACACTCACCGCAGGCCGCAGCCCCAGCCTTGCAACCAGAGCAGAGCTTGCCATGCAGTGACTCTCCCTCCTAGGGAGCCGGGGGCTCACTCCGTCTGCTGGGGGAAGTTTTCCCAGCAACGCTCTACAAACTGGGAGCCACCTTGGAGCTGGAAGGGCTCAAGCTGAGGGGTCTTGCTTTCTTCTCCCCAGAGACCAGTTCTCAGGGGGAACCCTGCATGCAGGCCTGGGCTCACCAGCTCCCACACAGCCAGTCCTGCCCCTTTCCCCCGGCTCCAGACATCCTCACCGGCAGCGCTGGCATTGATTGAACTGTCAGTGGGGGGCGCTGTGGGAAGGCATCTGAAAGGCAGCAGAAGTTGATATAAGCAGTTGTCAACACTGACACTGCGCTGACCTAGCTACATCGATCTGAGCGCAACGCCTCTCACAGAGGTGGGGTCATTAATCGGTGCAGTGGGCGAGTTACAGCAGGATAGCGACACTGTAGTGTAGACGCTGACGGAGTTAGGCTGCTGTGAGATGCCTTACGTCGAGCTAGCTCTGTGGTGCAGACCAGGCCTCACACCTGTGGATGTGGAACTTTCTCACGCTGCTGGTGAAGGGCCTGCCCAGTATTGCCAGTTCTCATGATTATATCTTGTCTCACCCTCTACCAGAACGACGGGGACCCCTGGGTTATCCAAGTGCTGGAACAGTTCCTACGAGGGAGCCTTTGTATCCAGGCTACACGGGCCCCTCTTCCTTCCTGACGTCCACACTGAACATTTGATGTCTGTGGGTTTGCACCAGTGTGAGGAGCTCAGCTACTGGGGCTGGGGCCCAGGCAGATGGGAGCAGGATTTGGCCCGTACACTTTTGCCAGCCATGGTTAAAGTGGAGGAGTTTTCTTCCCTGGAGTCTCTTATGCCCACAGTCTGGAAGAATCATCTTCCAACTCCCAGAATATCCACCTCTGCGCTACTATCTGTGACGGGGTCCCTGGGGTGCACCTGGACTGTGGGACCACAGAGCCCTTCAATCCCACCAGCCTGGGCTGTCCTCACACTGTGATCTGATGTCAAGCTCCAAGCCTCTGCCAGGCAATGCACATACACAACCGTCCACAGGCAGGGACACGCACAACTGAGTCACATAAACCATCTCCCAGCCACTCATGAGCCATCACTAGAGAGGCTACAGCCAGTTCCCCCAGCTCCAGCCCTACACCCCAGAGCTGTATCCTCTTACACTGCTCAAGGTTCCCTTGGGCAGGGCAGTGTGGAATGGACACACACCAGCATTCGCAGTCTGAGCTGAGATTCCCCAAACACTTCACCCAAAACACACTGCTTTAGGTAAAATATAAAACAGATTTATTAACTACAGAAAGATAGATTGTAAGTGATGATAAGCAGTAGGCACAGAGATCAGAGTTGGTTACATAGAAAACAAAATAAATTCAGTCTAAATTATGACTTAAACAGATTAAGAAAAATGTGTATCAAGCAGTGTCTCACCCTAACAGCTGGTGCAGACAGCTCATGGTTCCTCCATACACAGACTGGCCTCCTTCCAGCCTGCGACCAATTGCGGCCCCAGCTCAGACTTTTTGACTTCCAGACGTTAGACATTTTCCCAGGCATTGAGATGGTGGGAGATAGGCCAAGTGATGATGTCATTGTCTCCCTTCTCCCACCTGCTAGAAAGATCCTAGCTGTGACATGGGGGGTCAGGCCATCCCCATTGGTCAAACAATCTCCATTGCGTATGTGCCTCCGCTAAAGAGCCTCTTGGACTGTTTTCTCGATGGCCCATCAGCACCTGTCTGACCCTCCTTTGTTGCAGCTGAAAGTCTGACTGTGGCTGTACAATGAGAGCACGGGTACAATCCAACTGACATAAATGTTCCACAGATCAAGATTTTTAAAATCATCCTTCCCAAGGCATGCACCAAATTTACCATCATCACAGCACAGTGGTGAATATGGGGGCCGTGACTCAGGGCACCTGGTCCCCTCAACCTGGGGAAGGTCTCTGCAGCCCAAAAGGCTGGGAAAACACTGACACCTAAATCTGAGGTTTTATGTTCATCTTTAATGATTGGATGGAAAAATGCAAAATCTAAGGAAATTTTAAATTCATAGTTGATGATTAGAGAGATGGGGAAATGGGCGAGGGCAATTGTTTCCCTCCAAACAGGGAGGAGTTGCGATTGTTAATGATTGGGGGGAGGGGGAACCCAAAAGGATTTCACAGCCATCTGCCATAATTAGGAAGAAAATGGGGCAAAATCTGAATATTTGCTAACTGTAGAGAAAAGCAGCAAGAGCTGAGGGGAATGGGCATCGACATTCAACAGTCAGACAGTAAAGGGCAAAATGGGAGGGGAGTTCAGCTCAATATTGAATAAATAACTAGAAAGTGCTGGTTGCCCCTCGCCCCCGGCCCTGCCAGTGACACGGGGAGCAGGGAGCCCTGGGCGATGCCACGTTAACAGGGGCAGGGAAGGGGGTGAAGCCAGAAGATCCCGTGGCAGTTGGGGACAGTGGGGTGGGGGGAGGAGCTGGTGGTTGAGGGGAGCTGGGTTGGGCTGAGGGGGCAGCAGGTGGGACTGGGGAAACTGGGGATGGGCAGTCTCAGTGGGGGGCATGGCTCTTCCCTCCCCCTCCTATGACCCAGTCGTGCCCTGTCACCGGCACAGAACAGCCATCAGATTCCTACGCAGGACATGGCTGTGTCTGCGCACTGGGGGAACTGTCGTCACCCCAGGGGCCATTTGTCCTGAGTTTGGGGTGAGGGGACGGGGGGAGGGTCTGAGGCAGCAGTTTGTGTCCAGTCTGGGTCAGGGGAGCAGGGACAGTGGTACAAAGAGCAGCCTGTTGGAGTGGGGGTGACCCCCTAGCACCTCCTTCTCTGTCCCTTCTGGATCAGTGAAACAGCCTGTCAGGATCTCGCCAGATCTGCCGTTAGCAGCTCAGAGACACTGTTCCTCAGACAGGGAAGGGTCCCGGCTCTGATGTTCATTAACTATGGGGCGAGTCACGTTCACCAGCAACAGGCTGATTTTAATGGGCATAAAGGTGGAAACAATTTGATTCTGAGACAGGAGGGGAAAGTTGGTCACTGGGGAGTTTGAGCCCTTCCCCCTGCAACCCCCAGCATGGAGAGTGACTCAGAGCAACAGTTTCCCTACAAAAAGGAGTGGTTGTCGCCATTAAAACACATGAGGAAAATCCAAATCTGAGAGGATTTTTTTTATCAGTAACTGATAATTACATGGGAAAGAGCAAAACCTGAGGAGATTTGACATCAGTGATCAATTATTAATGAGATGTAAGCGGGGGGAACTATAGGTAAAAACTCATACCTAGTAATTTGTAAAATGGCCGTTCTTTCAATCTGATCCAAAGAGCAAAGAATAATCGATGCACTCAGGACCGGCTCTAGACCAAATAGGGCCGCAGGCGAGGAGCGTCTTCGGTGCCCCCGCCTCCATTTGTTAAACTTTTAAATACTTATTTTTTGTTGTGTTTTTAGCCCATTTCACAGCTTTGATGCACGATTTGCGTGCTTGATTTATCCCTGTCATATAAAATGATAAATTTGCATGCTAGGATCTTTAAATCTGTATTTATTCATGCCATATATAAGCAAATAAAAAATTCATTTCCTCAAAGCTTATAGAAACTTTTTAATGTTAAGAATAACTGCAATGTACTAACATCTGACTGACTGACTGGCGATGCCCATCCCTTATACACGCACAGGGGCCTGGCTGACAACATTCTAGGAGGTTTGAGGAAAATGTCTTTCTCAGAAGGTTCCATGAGATTCTACAAAGGTCCAGAACATTCTAGCAGGTTAGTGAAAAATGAATCAATGTACGGAGTATCTGAAACATTTTCCTTCAAACATTCTATTTTCCTTTTGTCGCTAAAAACTAAAACAGTCTCCCGAGCCCGGCACCACACAGCCCGGCACCACAGGTGGTTGCCTAGTTGCCCGGGTCACCTGACCCTAAATCCAGCTCTGGGTGCACTGAGCCCCTTTGGGCTTTTCTAGATGCAGAGGAGAGGCCTGACAGGATCCTGGAGTTTTTCCATCCTGAGAAAGAACAATTCTGTTTATGTTTGGTTTTGTTTGTTTATTTGAACCTCCAGAAGCAGCAGCGCTGTTAAATCTTGTTTAAACTGACAGAATGAAAATAATTTCCCCTCTCAATTAACTGATCTAGGGGCAGGTTTATAAAGGTATTTAGTCGCCTAAAGACATGGAGAAATGCTTAGATTTTCAAATATGTCTTGGAGCCCACCTCCTATAGATTTCATCTGCATTTTTAGCTGCCAGATCTTTCCTTTAGATACTACACGGGTTGAGATTAACACAACAAAACAAAACAAAACAAAAGTCTAAGATACAATCAGGTTTCATTTGCTACATTTTTGGATGTTATGAACCTACCAGTTCTCCTATTGCCCACAGAGGGTTTTAGAAATACTAGGTATTTTCAGACAACAATTTTTAATTTCTAAAATAGAGCAAAATGTCTTCCAGACCTCTTATTGATCAGAAAAAGCCAAAAATTGTCACAAAGCAAACAAACAAACTCATCTGTAGGTCACCCTCATAAATCCTGGATGCATCATTTCACAGTCTCTTATAAACTAAAGCTCTGCCCCTGTCAGGATTAAGTTGAAGGCAGAAGGATTTGACCAAAAGTATGAGTTTGACAGAGCTCTAAACACACCAGTTAATTACACTGAAATATAAAATACTGCTGGGATGGAGAAAATGCCAGAAGGGACCATTATGATCATCTAGTCTGACCTCCTGCGTAACACAAGCTAGCAAATTTCCCCCAGTAATTCCTGCAGTGAGCCCATAACTTCCCATAGCAAATCCTTCAGAAAGAGAAAGTTACCTGCTTGGTTTTTTCTATTGGTTTATTTTGGGAAAGGGAAATAGGGGCAAGGAGAGCAGAGAAGATGGGTGAAAGTGAGGCTGAGGCAAAATTCAAGTTATTTAGGCTTCAGACAGCTGAAAAAGAGAGAGGAAACACCAGTCGGAGCTAAAAGAATTGAAAATAAAAGCCCAGAAGCAAGCTATGGAGTTAGGTCATATGTAGGCTCTGTAATTGAAAGCCAAAGATGCTGAGGTCCACAAAGTGGCCATTGAGCAGAAAGAAAAAAAACAGAAACTGGCCAAGGAGAAGAAGGAGAAAAGAGAGAAAACACCAACTAGACTTGCTGGAGAAGCAGAAGCAGAGCCTTCCTCACCATCGGCTCCCACCTCCCCAAAATCCACAGATGGGAACAATTGTGTGCTGCTTCCATGAGCCTGGTGACATTGCAGAGCACTTCACAACCTGGGAGAGGCTGTGTCTGATTCACAAAATCCCTGATGACCAAAAAATCCCCGATGACAAGAAAATCCCCACTTTGATTGCCAAATTGACTGGTAAAGCTCTGGGTATCTTCAATAAGTTGCCCCTGGAAGATGCTTCAAATGATGCTAAATTCATAGAGATGGTTTTAAAACAATTTTAAATCACCCCTGAAACTTACAGAGTGAAATTTCGAAATCTTAAAAGAGATGTTAATATGAGTAGTGGGTATGACCTGTCCGTGCCTAGAGTAGCCACCTAAAAATGCCAAGATCAGGGCAAGCTGCAAAAGGAGAGTAGATTCTCCCGTCACTGGTGGGTGACACTGAAGTCAGACTTTCCAACCAGCCACAAACAATGCTTCTGATTCCCCACACTGGTTACCAAGAAGCTAACACAAAAATATACACAGCCCCCTTTACTGCATTTCAGTCTCTGGCTCCCCATCACCCACTAGGTCCAGTAAAGAGATAAGTTATTTAAAACTGTATGCTCTTTACCAAAAAGTTTCTCCTGACCCTAAAGGGTCAGCCACAGTATCACATCAATAGAAGTTTGGATCACACCCAAAATATCACACTGCCAGCCAATCCTTTAGTAACTAAAACTAAAGGTTGATTATAAAAGGAAAGAAATGAACTATAAGAGAAGTGTTAAATGATCAAAGCAATCACATACATACAAATGATTGGAAAGTCCATTTATATCAGGTTTATAGTAGAATTGTGGCATTTGCAGGTTTGTATAGTCCCTCTGGTGAACATCCAGTACCTGGATGGGTCTCAGTCCTTTGATTCACAATTGCAGTTGTAGATGAATTGATCCAGAGGAATGAAGTCTAAATAGTACATGTGCAGAGTTTGTTCAAATTCTCCCATGAGAATTAGCAGGGTGATTCCAAGCTGGTGCTGGGATCTCAGTCTTGGGATCCAAACTTTCCCTGACAAGCTTGGACAGATTTGAGATAAAAAGGATCAGTCCCCTAGGGTCCTTTATAGATCCATGCAGGCTGAGCCATACTTTCTTGACAGCAGGTATCTCCTCAAACAATTAATAGATGATTACTTGGGACTCTGAAGTACCATCTCCTATGTCCTGTGCACACTGGTAACTAGTTACATTAGCACAAGGTAATCGGCTCTTTACAACCATTCACAGGTATTCACTACTTAAACTTCAAAGAGAAACACAAACAATAGCATTGTTACATTCAAAGTTCCATCTGAATGTTCATATGTTCCTTTTGAACTCTCAATCAATAGAACAGTGACAGACAGGAAAGCAGTTCATCTGCATTGCTAACCTCTGACAAGAGATACGTAAATAACAGCAAATAACTACCAGCAATACACCTGCATATCAA
>NW_027133240.1:0-7101 GCF_026122565.2 Emydura macquarii macquarii
GGGTGATGTCAGGGTGATTGAAGTCCCCCATGAGAATCAGGTCCTGTGAACTGGAAACTTTCTCTAGTTGACTGAAGATAGCCTCATCTACCTCATCCTCGTTTTCTGGTGGGTCTATAACAGACACCCACCAGGACATCATGTTTATTGTTCTTGCTTCTAAGCTTAACCCAGAGACGCTCAACTGGCTTATCTCCAGTTTCATACTGGAGCTCAGAGCAATCATAGTGCTCTCTTACATACAGTGTAACTCCTCCACCCTTTCGCCCCTACCTGTCCTTCCTGAACAGTTTATACCCATCCATGACAGTGCTCCAGTCGTGTGAGTTACTCCACCAAGTCTCAGTTATTCCAATCATGTCGTAGTTTCTTGACTGTGCCAGGACTTCCAGTTCCTCCTGCTTGTTTCCCAGGCTTCTTGCATTTGTGACATTATTACAAGAATCTGACCTGAGAGACACTGAACCTGACACTTCCTCATTGCAACAGGAAACGTTAGCATAGGTGCCTCCAAAATTATGGTCAACCCATTCAAACAAAGTAGGTCACATAATAAGTGCCAAACCCATATGCATTGCACTAAATGTGACAAAACCTCTCCCTTGTGTTCCGCAGTACCCCATTTCCAGAGAAGCCGAAGAAGGTATTTGACCTATTATCACCTCACTATCAAAACAAGGGATTATTATTCCTACCCGCAGCCCATGTAACACTCCTATCCTCCCAGTAAAGAAACCTGGAAAAAACACTTACTGATTTGTGCAAGACCTCTGAGCAGTTAATGCTGTGGTCTTACCCTCTTTTCCTGTTGTCTTTAATCCTGCAACTATCTTGGCATGTATTCCCGCAACTGCTACCTACTTTACTGTTGTGGATCTCTGTTCTGCTTTCTTTTCTATCCCAATCCACCCAGACAGATGATTTTTGTTTGCCTTTACTTATCAAGGGCTCCAGTATATATGGTGTCGGCTTCCAATGGGATATACTGAAGCCCCAAATCTTTTTTCGCAAATCTTGAAGAAAGACCTGGACTCCCTAGCCTTTGATGGGGGAGCGGGGTCTACCTTAATCCAGTATGTAGATGATTTATTGCTGGCTTCTCCCTCCTTAGAAACCTGTAAACAAGATTTGCTTACCCTATTAACTGTGCTTGCCCTTAAGGGTAACAAAGCATCTAAATCTAAATTGCAACTATGTCTTCCCCTAGTACATTACCTAGGTTATGATATTTCTGCAAGGGAAAGACAGCTATCCTCTTCTAGAATCAATGCCATCCTACAAATACCTAAGCCTACCACTCATAAACAATGAGAAGCCTTTTAGAAATATTGGGATACTGTAGGCAATGGATCCTTGGATATTCATCAGTTGTGAAACCCCTGCAGAACCTGACCATAGATTCATGCAACCTTTCTCTTTGGGTCAAATCAAGCAGAGCTTTATTCTGACAGACACACAGAGAGCTACGGCCATAGAGGAGCCCTGGACAGCACAGGGTTTCTGTGCTGTTTTCAGGAGACTCTGCCTAGGTTTGAATAGCAATGGCTTATATAGGATAGCTCTTCACATACTGATTGCATAGTGGAGTTTTCAATTGCAAAAGTGTAACGGCTACTTCCTTATCTATAACACGAGTCTAACAGCTACCTCCTTATCTGTTACAAGAATAGCATGGAGCTATTACAAAAGTTTTCCATTTCTGAAATGAAAACAGCTTAAAGCGCAATTAACAGTCTTCAGCAGGTTTTTCCATCTATAGTCATGCTAACTTACATTCCCATTATTCATTTAAGTGTAAGGCCCACCAGGCCTTGATTTTGTGCTTCCACAGTCAAGCTGGTGAGGGAGGCAGCCCCATGCTCCGGGTGTCTCTAAACCTGTCTGCCAGAAGTTGGATCTAGGTGACAGGGGATGGATCAGTTGCTAAATTGCCCTGTTCTGCTCACTCCCTCTGAAGCATCTGGCACCAGACACTGTTGGCAGACAGGACACTGGGCCATGGACCATTGGTCTCACCCAAAATGGCCGTTCTTCTGTTCTTAGATTGTTCCATGGATGGATGGGTCGACACAGACAGGGCATTTCCAGGGGTTCCCTCTTCCATAGAGCCAGCATAGCCCCACCACCAGAGGTCCCAGAATTGCTCAGTATCAGAGGGGGAGGGGGGGCTGGTGCTGACACCTAGGGGTGTGGTAACATGAGTGACAGAGGCTCACGGTTTGAGCTAGAGCATGGCTAGAAAACAGAGAATTTTCCATCAATGAACAATTTTGACACATAGTAAAATGTTTCTTTTTCATCCATTTGGGGTGAGGTCAAATAAAACTGATGATTTTTCATCGAAAACTCAGTTGCCATGGCACTGCTGACAAAAAGAAGAAAGGAGAACAGCAGGATACAGACCAAGGACTTCAGAAAAACAGACTTTGACTCCCTCAAGGAGCACATGGGCAGGATCCCCTGGAAGGCTAATCTGTAGGGGAAAAGGAGTCCAAGGGAGATGACGGTATTAAAAAGAAACTTTATTGAGGGCACAGGAACAAACCATCCCAATGTGCAGAAAGAATAGCAAACATGGTAGGCGTCCATCTTTGCTTAACAGAGAAATCTTGCAGGAGCTTAAGCACAAAAAGGAAGCTTACAAGAAGTGGAAGCTTGGCCAGACGACTAGAGAGCAGTATAAAAATCCTTCTTAATCATGCAGGGGGGAAATCAGGAAGGTCTAATCACAATTGGAGTTGCCGCTAGGAAGGGACGTGAGGGGTAATAAGAAGGGTTCCTACAGCTATGTTAGTAACAAGAAGAAGGCCAGGGAAAGTGTGGGCCCCTTACTGAATGGGGTAGGCAACCTAGAGAGATGATGTGGAAAAAGAAGAAGTACTGTATGTATTTTTTGCATCTCTCTTCACAGACAAGGTCAGCTCCCAAACTACTGCACTGGGCGGCACAGAATGGGGAGGAGGTGAGCGGCCCTCAGCACTGAAAGAACAGGGTCAGGACTATATAGATAAGCTGGACTTGCACATGTCCATGTGACCGGATGCAATGCATCCAAGGGTGCTGAGGGAGTTGGCTGATGTGATTGCAGAGCCACTGGCCATTATCTCTGAACACTAGGGGAGACTGGGGGAGGTCCCGGATGATTGGAAAAGACAAATAGAGAGCCCATCTTCAAAAAAGGGAAGAAGGAGGATCTAAGGAACTACAGACCAGTCAGCTTAGCCTCCATCCCTGGAAAAATCATGGAGCAGGTCCTCAAGGAAACCATTTTGAGATGATCAGGAACAATCAGCATGGACTCAACAAGGGAAAGTCACGCCTGTTCAGCCTTAGGAGCAACGGTCTCAAGTTGCAGTGGGGGAGGTCTAGGCTGGATATTAGGAACAACATTTTCCCTAGGAGGGTGGTGAAGCGCTGGAATGGGTTACCTAGGGAGATGGAGAAATCTCCATCCTTAGAGGTTTTTAAGATGTGGCTTGACAAAGGCCTGGCTCATATGCTTTAGTTGGGGCTGGTCCTGGAGTAAACAGGGGTTTGGAATAGAAAAGCTCCTGGATCCCCAAGAGAATCTGGGGCCATTTTGTCTTCCTCTTCCTTTTAAAAGTAATCAAGGTGGCACTGCCTGTGTCTCGGGCTGCACCCTGGAAAAGTCTAAACTTCCCCCTCAGTCTGTGACTGGGGTTTTGTACCTCACCAGCTACTCTAACCAGCCTTCCCTTCTCAGTCCATCCACCTCCATCCTCAACAACGGCCCCTTCAGCAGATCCTGTGGGCAGTGGCTACTGTGACAGACCCCAGTAGCACATCGCCAATGAACGTGTGCTCCCAAGGAGCTGGAGAGGGTCCTAGAGCAGTTGTGGAGGCACAGAGATTGTGGGTGGGAGGGCCTGGCTATCAGGGGATCACTGAGATCTGTGCGTAACTTTGTGGATCCTTGGATGCTGGGTTGCCCTATTTATATCTCATGGAGAAGGGAAGGGACCTGCCCTACCGGAACAATCTGAGGGAAATTTCCAGGTAGTAGCTGAGTGTAATCTTCCTCCCCCAGCCTGCACCCTGGGTTTGTGATGCAGGAAAGGGGCCTGCTGGGGAGAAATCTGACCCTACATAACTCTTATTAGTCTATTTTACTGTATTACAGCAAGATTACAGCTGTAACAGCATCATCGTCACCACTCAGCCATCCTCGAGGGATCCATGTGACTCCTCTGAGGCATACACACAGCTCCGACAGCCTGGATTGCAGGAGTAGAGCCTGCGACAGGGGTTTGGCTGCAGTCTAGTTGAATGGCATCATTGCACATCCCCTGGATTTGTAGTTTGCCATTGGCCATGATGGGGTTAAAGCTGGCAAACACTGAACCAATCAGCTGAGGGTCCCAGGTGGACAAGTGTCCCCCAAGGAAATGGGCAAACATGCTTCATAAGGACAGTTGCAGCATGTCTGAGCAGACACTGCCTGCTGCCCGTACAAGCTCTCTGCTGACTCCTTCTCCGTTGGGGTGCAGATCTCTGTTGGCAGCTGCTCCCCTTCTCACAGGCATTGGGTACGTTGGCAGGTTTCTCTGTCTTCAAATCGTTCAAACGCCAAGGGAAGGGTAAAGGCTGCCAGCTGTTGAAATGGGCAGATGTTCTGTGCAGCGGCAGCTGACTCTGCTGGGCTGTGGGTGTGAGTCAGTGACAGGGGCTGGGGAGCAGGCAGCACTAGGGAGCTGGGGGACCCTCCAATCCTTGTGTCTGTGGTTCATGCGGGATCATTCGAGGTACACAGAAATCCCAGATTCAAAGAGAGCTCAGAGTGTGAAATCCCCAATGCCCCGAGTCAGGGTTTCTCAATGGGTCCCATTTCCAGAGGTGCCATGTTCTCCGGGCCAGAGAAGAGCCAATGCAATATGAGTATTTCCCAAATCAGCTCAGGTTTATTTGCTTGTGGGAATTTCTGTCCTATAGAAACCCCTCACAGCTACAGGGCATCCTGCATCTCTGCCCCCCTCTCTGGTCCCTGAATGCCAGATGTCAGCCTTGTCCCTTTCCCTCCCCTGGGTGGATTCCCACCATTCTCCCACCCTCAGACTGGATCCTGAGCTACAGCACAGGGTGGGTTAACTGGGCTTCCCCAGAAGATCAAACTTATTCTGCAACTTTCTTTCTTCCCTTTGGACTCTGTGACCTGTGGTGCCCAGCCAGTCTTATTGAACCAAATTGTTGTTTAATCTGAACACTAAGAAAAAACACTTCATGTGGGAGAATAAAAGGTTTCAAAACAACAGTCTGTACGTGACTTTTATCTGAAGCACCTGACTCCTTTGGGACTCAGGAGATTGAGCATCTTCTGACTTCCCCATGATATGTGTGTGTAACTTAAAAGAATTTCACAGCACCAGCTGCCCAACCATTGAATTGACTCCTAGTACTGGAGAAACAAGCTGTGTAACTTGGCTGGAGCGTGGAAGTAGGATGTGTGAAGCTCAGGTGCTCTCTCTGAATCTCCCTGAAGTGAGAGCTGGCTTCTCTTGAACTATTGTTTCCCTTCCTGTTTTTTTTTCCAGCAGCCTGCTATTAATCTAGGACTATATAATACAGTGCACAGACAGTCAGAGAGAGAGAGAGAGAGCAATAGATGACTTTCATGTGTGAAATGAAGTTTGATTTCCATGAATATTCATGCATTTCACTTTGAAACTGTCTTCCCGCAAACCCTCATCATAGCTGAGTAACAGGTGCTGCGTTACAATGTACTAGAGCAGTGGGTGTACCTGGTGGTTGTACAATGGACTAGACCAGAGCCTGGGGGTCTGCAGACTATGTGTTAGATTTCCAAAGTTATTCGCACCTGCCTTTGAAATTTTGTAGGGGTCCAGATATGAAAAAAGTTGAAAACCAGAGTACTAGAAAGTGGGAGTCCAGGGAATAAATATTGTATATGCTGCTCCCAAAGCCTGCTCCACTTGGATAAAGGCTGCAGATGGACGTTAGAGAACTAGCGGAGAACCAGGCAGCTATGAACCCAGGCATAGAGAATGTAGCAGCAGCAAAGGATTCCCCAGACATTTGTTAGCTGACAGGCGATTGAATGAGGGCCGACAGGCTAGAATCTTTTCAAGTTCTCAAGAAATCAAGATGACCCACTTTACATTTTAGGTCCCCCTCTAACCTGAGAAATCATCCCTGAAAGGAGATCCGAGGGGAAAGAATGGGTTCACGTGTATGTGCTAAAGTACAGTTCTAGAAATGTTATGCCAAAACTTTTCATCGTAATACGATTACTACAAAACAAATTTTCATTACATGCATGGCTATCAAAAGAGAGCAGGAGAGGTGTTGGTGCAGGAGTGACTTTACTGCTTAATGGCTTTTGCTTTAGAAAATATTCCAAATTCTGTTTTTAATGGGTTTGTGCTATTAACTTTTTGTTCAGTGAGCAGTTGTATGATTATGTGTCCTGGTAAGAGACCAGAAGCTGCTTGTAACACTGACATTCAGAGTTATACACACAATAATTCTGTTACAATTGGGCGAGACATTCCAAAAAGTCATGAAACAAGAGAACCACTAGTCTGTGTTTCAGCAAAGAGTAGAGATGAGGTGCAGTCAAGGGGATCATACAGTGGTTGTATGTACTTTACAACCATCACTGCTTACAAGAGCATGTCTGAAGTAACTTGCATTCTCAACTGGATATTAGTGCAAAACCAGTTTTAGCAGGGTGTTCAGTGCCTGCCCTGCTTCTGGTTCTGCTTCTGCTTCTGCTGCATTCACAAAGTCAGTGGGAGACCCTCAGCTTCAGTAACCACTGGTGCAGTTTTATTTACAGGTTATGCACCCACCACCTTTTCACTGTACCAAGCTGGCCTTCTAGCGTCTGCACCCAGGATGGAGGGGCTATCGCTCTACTTCCACCTCCTGCCTTCCTCCCCTGGCTTCCCTCCTCTCAGCACTTAATGCAGTCCCAAGGCTAAATGGGCGGGCAGCTATCTCTGGTTCTCTAACTAGGTGCAGATTGCTCACCAATCATCACCAATTTACCTGCCTAAACTGGAGCTGGCATGACAGAGGGCAGACCAAGCAGTTCTTGCTCAGCACCCTGTCACACTGGTGTTT
>NW_027133241.1:0-6952 GCF_026122565.2 Emydura macquarii macquarii
AATCACCTTATAATGACTTACTAACAATAAAATCCTTATATCTACACCAATTTTATTAATACCAATTTTACTAAAAGGAATAAAAGAAATCTTATTTGCCCGCTCATTGCCCCATGATTTACGCATCAACCACATTCCTGAAACTCATTGGGCAGTTTCCTTCACTTCTAAATTATCACAATTAGATTTCAGGATGTTCCCAAACATTCATACGTAGATGTTTACAAACAGGGAGCCAATGTGTCATAAATGTTAAATCACAAAATGTTTAGGCAGGATGTTCCCACTCATATATTCAAGCAGTCAATTATCATAGTGGAGCCTGGGGTGGCATGAACAAACAATCAGTGTGTCCCCATCTATAATGCCTAGTTTTGTTCTCTGTCAGTGTGAGGATTAACCCTTAAGCTTCAAATACATCTCCATGGTCTGGGCCTGCTCTGGTTCAGGCCTACATCACAGTGCTGGGGCCTATAGCTGGGCCGCACTTCCAGCACCTAGGACAGGGTCTCCCGCTGCAAGCAGGGCGTCCCAGAGGTTAGGCCAGGTTCTGGGGAGTGCAGCCACGGTGCCCCCCCCCTCCCCTCCCCCCCGCAGCAAGGCCACATCTGGGTGGAGGGGCAGGAGTACATGGGCTTCTGCCCTGATGACTCAATGCGGGGGGCAGCTCGCCCCTAAACCCAGGATTTTCCTGCTTTTTGCTTGGGGCAGGGCTCCCCGCCAGCAGCAGCCCCCTCCCTCCCGAGTCCTGCCCCCGGATTGAGATTTGCACACACATAGATGGGTCCACCCCGCCAATAGGGGGGCCGGGCCCTGCCTCCCCCAGGTAGAAAAGCTGCCAGGGGGGGGTCACTCCATATGGTCTATTCTTTGCTCAGACAATTAGAATGCAGGGCTATGTCTGGCAAAGCCAATAGCAGGGCTGGGAGCAGTGAGCGGGAGCCCCTGAAACCCCACCCAGCTGGTGGGAGGAAGAAGACCACTCTCAAGCTCTCTTTGGTGTGCTTAGGTCAGAAGATAGCTGCAGATAGCTTTGTGCTCTGCCCCTCGCCTTCACGTGATCCCCCATGTTTTAGAAAGGCAGGGGCAAAGCCCTTGTGACCCCCCAGTGGACGCAGAGCTGCTGGGATGGGGCAGGGGCTGCTGGCCCAGGCACATTCAGAGGAGAATTATCCTCCCAGACAGCCCAGCGGAGGAAGTTTCAAGCTGCAAGAGCAGCACTGCAGCATAGACCACCTGGACTCTTTCCCTGCTGGGAAGAAATAAGCATGTGCTGTTCCTCCACAAATATTGTTTGAATTACACTTAAAACTTGCCCATGTTTTTTTCCAACTCTAATTTTTTAGTGAATGGGAGTACCCCAGTGTGGTCATTTATTCTGCCAATTAGTCCCACTTGTCTTTTTTGCCTTTTTTGCCTACGGAGGCTTTTACTAGGTAGATTCATATAGGCTGTAACACACACATGCTGATTCCTCTGTTCCTTGATCTTACAAATCTCCTCAGGGTAGCACTTTTCTAGGACCTTTTTCCCAGAATACCTTTTGCGGAACTGCTTGGCCTTTATGTGTGCAGATACAAGCAACTGCTGTGCTACACGTCCTTCCCTTCCAACTGGTAAGTAATCAAAACTTCTGCTGTACTTACTCTTTAGTGTTTCCGAGGGAGGCAGAGTCTCACAAACGTGAGCATCATCCGTCAATTTCATTGAAGTGATGTTTACTTTCTCAAATCCTTAGAACAACACACTAGAAACCTCCTTCCAACCTAACCCTTTGTAATTATCATAACTTTTTGTATAAAACCTTCAGTGCACATAAACATAAGCCAATCTGTAAGATTTGGCTGCCAAAATGTGTTCATTATAGAGCCATGCTGCTAACATCCATCATTTAATGGGGGAGGCTGGCATATGGAAAGGGAAAAATGGAAAGAGTTCACAGAGCACCTTGCGGAGGGAAATTGGGGACAAATAGCAGAGAGTCTCTGAACTACAGGGGCTGGGAGTTTGGCACCCAGGGAGCTGCTGGTGGGGCTGACAGGAGCAATGAGCTCTCTTCATACTGAGGAGTGAAGGTTTAAGTCCACTAAACAGCTGGATTCTCTTCCCAGCTCTGGGAGGGAGTGGGGTTGAGTGGGTTAGAACAGGGAGGGCAGTAGATAGGGCTGGGGAGAGGCCTCCTGGGTTCCATTCCCAGCTCTGATACTATCTTATCATGTGACCCTGTGCACATTCTCACTTCCATTCTCACTGCCTCCATTTCCATCTCTGGAGTAACAGTCTCTCCCTTGCTGGGAGATGCCTCTCTTAGCAAACTGGGAACAAATTACAGATCCCCAATCTAACTGCCAGTTGACCTGACGTCTCCCCAACCTTTGTTTTTTCAGTCTCTGCGGTAAAGTGACTTGATCACTGTTCTGTTTGTACATGGCTTTTTTTCACCTTCATTTTGTTCTTATTAAAGTGGATTTTTTTAAAAATCAACAGAAAGATGGTGTTGGGGATGGAAAATGGGGGGGTTCTCCCTTTCTTTACAGGATTTTTTGTAGGTGCTCAGAGCTGTGGCGTGAATTTAAGAATCAGGCAAGGTGATAATTCTACCATTTGGGGAACAAAGGGTTAAATCCACCCCTCTTCTAAACCTCCCCTCTACAGAGCAGAGCTGGTGGTGCTGGGATCAGAAGCTGTAATAGCCCAGGGACTTTTCTGTTCCCCCCCCCCCCCTTGCCCCTCGAGATCAGAGCGGGAACCATATCTGGCCCCCCCACCTCCTAGCCAGCTCTAGGGTGGCATGGGTGGAGGGTCTGTGAGCTGAGCTCAGCAGGGTACCTCTAACCCAGCCATACCCCCTCCCCACTTTCTACCTGATGCAGCCATGAGCTGGTTAGGTGAATAAATTGAGCTACAGGCTGTTTACTTCCCTTGGCATGCAGCTGCACCTCCTCTGGGTAGGACATGGAGCCTCTTTATGCAGGAATCCCTTGCCTCGCACTCAGATACAGCCACCACTAGGGTGGGGCAGGGGACTGTTTATACACGGATCCCTTGCTTGGCCCAGAAATGCAGCCATCTCTGGGATAGGTCAAGCTGGTGTCTGACAGCACCACAGCAAAAGAATTTAGCACAGCAAGTGAAGAGGATCTCTGTATGCAGTTGAAACTGTTGTGCAAGATTTCAGGAAGCAGAAGGGGAGTGCCGGAGCTGAGATTTGGCCATTTATCCACAGTGATATAGGAGTCGTGGGGCTGCTCCCTGAGAGGCCAGACAGAGCAATGCTTCCGGCGGAAGGGCTGCTGACGACTCCTCCCCGGTGACATCTTCAGCACCTGTCTCCTCGGGCCATGGCACTGGCTTGGGAGCCTGGTGGTACCTGGACTATGTCCCCTCTGTGCCCCAGAGCACCCAGACAAGCTCCCAGATGTTGGGCCAGCGCCACTACGGGCTCTTGGTTCCCAGAGGGCACCTGGATCCCATTCCCCTGGGGATCTTTTAGTTCCCCAGTGGGGGAATCAGTGTCACCTACTAGGCAATGAGTCCGTTTCACTCCCCATGCTCTGCGCCTGCCCTGGAGCCCCTATCACAGGGGTAGCAACCAATGTGGCAACAGCAGGAATGCACAGGCCGAGAGAGAGTCTTGCGCATGTCCCCACCCTGGGGACACAGAGGGGATCCTGGATCAAGAGGTTCTCACCCCAGCGTCCCTTCACAGCTGTTGAATGTGCCAGAATGTAAATAACTCCACAGGGAGACACGTCCAGTTGGGTGCTTTTATTGTCACAAGGCCTGGTCCTCCTGGGTGGGGAGGCTGGGCGGCTCAGTGGTGACCCCTTGATCCTTCGTAGCCTGTGGGCAGCGGATTGGTGTGTGGGTTGTGGAAGAGGGAGTGGTTCCCGTCACCCCAGGGGAACGGCTGCAAAGAGAGAGAGGGGGTCAGGAGAGGGGATGCCTCTGCATCTTGGCTTTCTCCGGCACTGGCCACGCTGAGGTCAGAAACTTCACGGCACGTCGGAGCTGGGGATGCTTTAATTACTGCATCCTGCCCACCTTGTATCCTGCCCCCGCCCTGACAGCCCAGATCAGACCCTGGGGACCACCTAGCCCAGTATCCCGCCCCCCTGTCCTGTCCCACTCAGCCCCATGGGGCCTGTCGAACCCAATTCCTTGTACCTTGGTGCGGATACGCAGGTGATGGTAAGGCACGAACTCCGGCGGCTCGTGGGGGTGATTCTCCTTCTGCAGCCGGGCGTTCAGCATGCAGACGGCCACGCCGGGCAGCGCCACCACGAATGACAGGATCTTCCATGTCCTGGCTGTGGCGACAATCACCACACAGTGCATGGTCCCCACCACTGCCCTGGGGCAAGGGGGCCTGCACTGGCTGCCTGGGGAGACCACCCCATACTCAACTCCCATCCTGCTCCCTGCAGCCCAGCGCCCCCTAGTGCCACATGGGGATCAGCATTGACAGAGGGGAGAGCGCCCCCTACTGAGCCCCAACCCCACACCCACACAGCACAGCACCCTCCAGCTGTTCTGAAACAGGAGCAGTGGAGGTCAATTTCAAAGTCACTCTCCCTCTGCAGCCTCTCCCTCTGCCTGGTGGCTAAATATAGTCCAAGGATAGCACCAGCGGGAGCGCAGCCCACATGTCGGGAATAAATAGCACGGCTCAGACACCGCCCAGCCCCAGGAAACGGGGGCCTGGTTCAGCTCTGAGTAAGGGTGTCCAGCTGTCTCAGGAGCCAGTGCCAAGAGACGGCTTTGGAGTCTGCTTCTAAAATCACCCAGCGCCTGACTGTGGGGAGACACTTATGGGACATTCCAGTCACAGCCCATGTTTCCCTAGAGCTGACTGGATTGGGGGGCTTTGCCTGGCTCAGCTGCACAGGGATTGTGTGAGTTTAGAGGGAGGGTAGTTTGTAGTTATGCTCCAACGCAGTACTTGGCAGATGCCCTCTGCCGCTTGACTCCGCTAAAACCTGTTGTCCTGGCTGGTTCTGTGACCCTATCAGCATCTGCCAGGGACTGATGATCTCCCAGCCCCAGAGGTCCCCCCCGGCCTTGCATCCCCTGACACATGCAGCCCCCCCGGCTCCATGCACCACTCCATCCTGGGGGAGAGGGGAGCTCTGCATCCCTGGACTGCCCAACCCTCAGCCTCGCTGTGGGGAATGCTAGCCGGGGGGGCGGGGCGGGGGGCTGGCCAGTGCCAGAAGAGAGGGGGTCTGTGATGTGGGTGCTGGGGCTGAGACCCGACCAACTCGATTCACAAGGCCACTGAATGAGTGTCAGCTGGACTCGATAGCTTGGACCAGATCAGAGCCAGCGCCTCCTACTGGGGAAACCCGAGCCAGCCAGTGTCCGTCTCCTCCCACCCCTCCCCCCACCACAAGCAGGCCAGTGTCCATCCCCCCAGAATCCCAGACCACCCTGACTCCAGCCTCTCACCTCCTGTCCCGTCCCCGTGGTGACTGGCGCTGGCTGACACAGTGGCTAAACTTCGCCCCTTGGGCACCAGTGAGGTCAATCTCTGCCACGGGCCCATGTTTGGCAGAAGCAGGGGAGGGGAAAAACCAGCCAGCAAAGTCTGAAACTACCACTCCGTAGTGGCCTCCTTCCCTTCACCTTCTGCTTCTCCCCTCTGGTGGACAGGCAGGGGCTTCCCAAAGTGCTCCCGCCTCTGCCCCCAGCCCTGGGGCTCATCTGACCCAGCGCGGCCAATGAGGAAGAGGCCAGCAGGATAAACATGCCTGGCTGGGTCTCCATTCAAAATACTCTTCTCCCATCACGTGCCTGGGACAAGGTGTCCCTGAGCCTGGCACAGTGCCCAGCACCCCTCTTGGATTCCTACCGGCCGTCGTAGAGAGCCTGGGGCACCGCGGCTGAGTCAAGGTCTGAGGCCTGAGGCTGTGAATCAAAGTCAGGCCCTGTAGGAAAGCAACTGCTTGTAAGTTGATTATTTAGTCCACGCCTCTGGAAGAGTTGTAGGTATTCACTATTTATGTAGATATATTGCCAGGCGCATACAGATAAACCCCCAATGTGGTACAAGATAAGATGTTTCACAGAGTTAATGATTAGGGCTGTTTTGTTCACGCTGTCAGGAACAAGGGGAGGGAACAAACAGATGTCATGAAACACACACGGTGGTGTGTTCATTGTGGACTTCCGTCGCTTGTCTCGGTCTATAAATGTTGGGGATGCTTCGCCTTTACCCTTTGCGCGGCCTAGGAAACAGCAAAACTTCCCGCTGCTGATTGAGCTGCTGTGTTAGCATCCTGTAACTATGGCGCCAAGGCACTGGGACTGCTCCTAGGGGGCAAAAAGCCTGGCTGAGGGCCTTTGTCACCGAGCCGGGCCTTTGGTCTTTCTTTATAACTAACACCAAGGTCTGCTAAATAAGCAGACTGCCTTAGCTGCTGCTCCAAGGACAGAAACATTAGGAGGGGGACAGCTCAGGGTGCAAGGAGAGGCTGTGTCCATGGGGTGCTGCTGCTGCTGTGGGGCCTGGCCGTGCGTTCAGTCCCTAGTTGGCACGGCAGGAGCATCTCTGCTCCTTGTGGCTGTGTGGGCTGGGCCAAGTCACACCTGAGAGGTGGATATTGCAACTACGACGGTCAGTATGGGGGCAAGAAGGAAGGCAGAGGCAAAGGACACGCCCTGTACTCTGGGATGGGTTTGGGCTCATTGAGTTCATGAACTCTGTTTGCACTGTTTCCCAAACCAGTGCTGTGTTATCTCTGTTTTGCTATTAAAAGGTTTCTTTATACACTCAGACTCTGTGTTTGCGAGAGGGAAAGTATTGCCCTTTGGAGGGCGCCCAAGGGATAGTGTGTAATTTCCCAGGTGACTGGGTGGGGGCTCAAGCCACTTTGGTGTTGCATCATTTACCCCTAGACATAGAACCCGGCCCTTACTGCTACCGACTTAGTCTGGCCGAAGGGTTACATTA
>NW_027133242.1:0-6804 GCF_026122565.2 Emydura macquarii macquarii
CCAATATGACAAAAGAACGAGAGTTCTCTGGCCAAAAACAACGTAGATGTTTCTATCCTTTGAGCTTTTCTTATCAAAGCCAATATGGCAAAAACAACGAGAGTTCTGTGCCAAAAACAACGTAGATGCTTCTATCCTTTGAACTTTTCTTATCAAAGCCAATATGGCAAAAACAACGTAGATGCTTCTATTCTTTGAGCTTTTCTTATCAAAGCCAATATGGCAAAAACAACGAGAGTTCTGTGGCCCTTTAAAGACTTTAGTCTTTAAAGGGCCACAGAACTCTCGTTGCCAAAAACAACGTAGATGCTTCTATCCTTTGAGCTTTTCTTATCAAAGCCAATATGGCAAAAACAACGAGAGTTCTGTGGCCCTTTAAAGACTTTAGTCTTTAGAGGGCCACAGAACTCTCGCTGCCAAAAACAACGTAGATGCTTCTATCCTTTGAGCTTTTCTTATCAAAGCCAATATGGCAAAAACAACGTAGATGCTTCTATCCTTTGAGCTTTTCTTATCAAAGCCAATATGGCAAAAACAACGTAGATGCTTCTATCCTTTGAGCTTTTCTTATCAAAGCCAATATGGCAAAAACAACGAGAGTTCTGCGGCCCTTTAAAGACTTTAGTCTTTAAAGGGCCACAGAACTCTCGTTGCCAAAAACAACGTAGATGCTTCTATCCTTTGAGCTTTTCTTATCAAAGCCAATATGGCAAAAACAACGAGAGTTCTGCGGCCCTTTAAAGACTTTAGTCTTTAAAGGGCCACAGAACTCTCGTTGCCAAAAACAACGTAGATGCTTCTATCCTTTGAGCTTTTCTTATCAAAGCCAATATGGCAAAAACAACGAGAGTTCTGCGGCCCTTTAAAGACTTTAGTCTTTAGAGGGCCTCAGATCTCTCGTTGCCAAAAACAACGTAGATGCTTCTATCATTTGAGCTTTTCTTATCAAAGCCAATATGGCAAAAACAACGTAGATGCTTCTATCCTTTGAGCTTTTCTTATCAAAGCCAATATGGCAAAAACAACGTAGATGCTTCTATCCTTTGAGCTTTTCTTATCAAAGCCAATATGGCAAAAACAACGAGAGTTCTGCGGCCCTTTAAAGACTTTAGTCTTTAAAGGGCCACAGAACTCTCGTTGCCAAAAACAACGTAGATGCTTCTATCCTTTGAGCTTTTCTTATCAAAGCCAATATGGCAAAAACAACGAGAGTTCTGTGGCCCTTTAAAGACTTTAGTATTTAGAGGGCCATAGAACTCTCGTTGCCAAAAACAACGTAGATGCTTCTATCCTTTGAGCTTTTCTTATCAAAGCCAATATGGCAAAAACAACGAGAGTTCTGTGCCAAAAACAACGTAGATTCTTCTATCCTTTTAGCTTTTCTTATCAAAGCCAATATGGCAAAAACAACGAGAGTTCTGTGCCAAAAACAACGTAGATGCTTCTATCCTTCGAGCTTTTCTTATCAAAGCCAATACGGCAAAAACAACGAGAGTTCTACGGCCCTTTAAAGACTAAAGTCTTTAAACGGCCACAGAACTCTCGTTGCCAAAAACAACGTAGATGCTTCTATCCTTTGAGCTTTTCTTATCAAAGCCAATATGGCAAAAACAACGAGACTTCTGTGGCCCTTTAAAGACTTTAGTCTTTAAAGGGCCACAGAACTCTCGTTGCCAAAAACAACGTAGATACTTCTATCCTTTGAGCTTTTTTTATCAAAGCCAATATGGCAAAAACAACGTAGATGCTTCTATCCTTTGAGCTTTTCTTATCAAAGCCAATATGGCAAAAACAACGAGAGTTCTGTGCCAAAAACAACGAAGATTCTTCTATCCTTTTAGCTTTTCTTATCAAAGCCAATATGGCAAAAACAACGAGAGTTCTGTGCCAAAAACAATGTAGATGCTTCTATCCTTCGAACTTTTCTTATCAAAGCCAATATGGCAAAAACAACGAGAGTTCTGTGGCCCTTTAAAGATTAAAGTCTTTAAACGGCCACAGAACTCTCGTTGCCAAAAACAACGTAGATGCTTCTATCCTTTGAGCATTTCTTATCAAAGCCAATATGGCAAAAACAACGAGAGTTCTGTGGCCCTTTAAAGATTTTAGTCTTTAGAGGGCCACAGAACTCTCGTTGCCAAAAACAACGTAGATGCTTCTATCCTTTGAGCTTTTCTTATCAAAGCCAATATGACAAAACAACGACAGTTCTGTGGCCAAAAACAACGTAGATTCTTCTATCCTTTGAGCTTTTCTTATCAAAGCCAATATGGCAAAAACAACGAGAGTTCTGTGCTTTAAAGACAGTCTTTAAAACAACGTGCCAAAAACAAGATGCTTCTATCCTTTGAGCTTTTCTTATCAAAGCCAATATGGCAAAAACAACGAGAGTTCTGTGGCCCTTTAAAGACTAAAGTCTTTAAAGGGCCACAGAACTCTCGGTGCCAAAACCAAGGTAGATGCTTCTATCATGTTCGCTTTTCTTATCAAAGCCAATATGACAAACCCACGAGTGTTCTGTGGCCAAAAACAACGTAGATGCTTCTATCCTTTGAGCTTTTCTTATCAAAGCCAATATAAAAAAACAAATAGATTTGTGTGGCCCTTTAAAGACTTTTTTGTTTAATGGGCCACAGAACTCTCATTGCCAAAAACAACGTAGATGCTTCTATCCTTTGAGCTTTTCTTATCAAAGCCAATATGGCAAAAACAACGAGAGTTCTGTGGCCCTTTAAAGACTTTAGTCTTTAGAGGGACACAGAACTCTCGTTGCCAAAAACAACGTAGATGCTTCTATCCTTTGAGCTTTTCTTATCAAAGCCAATATGGCAAAAACAACGAGAGTTCTGTGGCCAAAAACAATGAAGATGATTCTATCCTTTGAGCTTTTCTTATCAAAGCCAATATGGCAAAAACAACGAGAGTTCTGCGGCCCTTTAAAGACTTTAGTCTTTAAAGGGCCACAGAACTCTCGTTGCCAAAAACAACGTAGATGCTTCTATCCTTTGAGCTTTTCTTATCAAAGCCAATATGGCAAAAAAACGAGAGTTCTGTGGCCCTTTAAAGACTTTAGTCTTTAAAGAGCCACAGAACGCTCGTTGCCAAAAACAACGTAGATGCTTCTATCCTTTGAGCTTTTCTTATCAAAGCCAATATGGCAAAAACAACGAGAGTTCTGTGGCCCTTTAAAGACTTTAGTCTTTAGAGGGCCACAGAACTCTCGTTGCCAAAAACAACGTAGATGCTTCTATCCTTTGAGCTTTTCTTATCAAAGCCAATATGGCAAAAACAACGAGAGATCTGTGCCAAAAACAACGTAGATTCTTCTATCCTTTGAGCTTTTCTTATCAAAGCCAATATGGCAAAAACAACGAGAGTTCTGTGCCAAAAACAACGTAGATGCTTCTATCCTTTGAACTTTTCTTATCAAAGCCAATATGGCAAAAACAACGAGAGTTCTGTGGCCCTTTAAAGATCCTAAAGTATTTAACGGGCCACAGAACTCTCGTTGCCAAAAACAACGTAGATGCTTCTATCCTTTGAGCTTTTCTTATCAAAGCCAATATGACAAAACAAGGAGAGTTCTGTGGCCAAAAACAACGTAGATGCTTCTATCCTTTGAGCTTTTCTTATCAAAGCCAATATGGGAAAAACAACGAGACTTCTATGGCCTTTTAAAGACTTTAGTCTTTAAAGGGCCACAGAACTCTCGTTGCCAAAAACAACGTAGATACTTCTATCCTTTGAGCTTTTTTTATCTAAGCCAATATGGCAAAAACAACGTAGATGCTTATATCCTTTGAGCTTTTCTTATCAAAGCCAATATGGCAAAAACAACGAGAATTCTGTGGCCCTTTAAAGACTTTAGTCTTTAAAGAGCCACAGAACTCTCGTTGCCAAAAACAACGTAGATGCTTCTATCCTTTGAGCATTTCTTATCAAAGCCAATATGGCAAAAACAACGAGAGTTCTGTGGCCCTTTAAAGATTTTAGTCTTTAGAGGGCCACAGAACTCTCGTTGCCAAAAACAACGTAGATGCTTCTATCCTTTGAGCTTTTCTTATCAAAGCCAATATGACAAAACAACGACAGTTCTGTGGCCAAAAACAACGTAGATTCTTCTATCCTTTGAGCTTTTCTTATCAAAGCCAATATGGCAAAAACAACGAGAGTTCTGTGGCCCTTTAAAGACTTTAGTCTTTAAAGGGCCACAGAACTCTCGTTGCCAAAAACAACGTAGATGCTTCTATCCTTTGAGCTTTTCTTATCAAAGCCAATATGGCAAAAACAACGAGAGTTTTGTGGCCCCTTAAAGACTTTAGCCTTTAAAGTGCCACAGAACTCTCGTTGCCAAAAACAACGGAGATGCTTCTATCCTTTGAGCTTTTCTTATCAAAGCCAATATGGCAAAAACAACGAGAGTTCTGCGGCCCTTTAAAGACTTTAGTCTTTAGAGGGCCACAGAACTCTCGTTGCCAAAAACAACGTAGATGTTTCTATCCTTTGAGCTTTTCTTATCAAAGCCAATATGGCAAAAACAACGAGAGTTCTGCGGCCCTTTAAAGACTTTAGTCTTGAGAGGGCCACAGAACTCTCGTTGCCAAAAACAACGTAGATGCTTCTATCCTTTGAGCTTTTCTTATCAAAGCCAATATGACAAAACAACGAGAGTTCTGTGGCCTAAAACAACGTAGATGCTTCTATCCTTTGAGCTTTTCTTATCAAAGCCAATATGGAAAAACAACGAGAGTTCTGTGGCCCGTTAAAGACTTTAATCTTTAAAGGGCCACAGAACTCTCTTTGCCAAAACAACGTAGATGCTTCTATCCTTTGAGCTTTTCTTATCAAAGCCAATATGGCAAAAACAACGTAGATGCTGCTTCTATCCTTAGAGCTTTTCTAATAAAAGCCAATATGGCAAAAACAACGAGAGTTCTGCGGCCCTTTAAAGATTTTAGTCTTTAGAGGGCAACAGAACTCTCGTTGCCAAAAACAACGTAGATGTTTCTATCCTTTGAGCTTTTCTTATCAAAGCCAATATGGCAAAAACAACGAGAGTTCTGTGGCCCTTTAAAGACTTTAGTCTTTAGAGGGCCACAGAACTCTCGTTGCCAAAAACAACGTAGATGCTTCTATCCTTTGAGCTTTTCTTATCAAAGCCAATATGGCAAAAACAATGAGAGTTCTTTGCCAAAAACAACGTAGATTCTTCTATCCTTTGAGCTTTTCTTATAAAAGCCAATATGGCAAAAACAACGAGAGTTCTGCGGCCCTTTAAAGACTTTAGTTTTTAAAGGGCCAATATGGCAAAAAGAACTCTCGTTGCCAAAAACAACGTAGATGCTTCTATCCTTTGAGCTTTTCTTATCAAAGCCAATATGGCAAAAACAACGAGAGTTCTGTGCCAAAAAAAAATGAAGATGCTTCTATCCTTTGAGCTTTTCTTATCAAAGCCAATATGGCAAAAACAACGAGAGTTCTGCGGCCCTTTAAATACTTTAGTCTTTAAAGGGCCACAGAACTCTCGTTGCCAAAAACAACGTAGATGCTTCTATCCTTTGAGCTTTTCTTATCAAAGCCAATATGGCAAAAACAACGAGAGTTCTGTGGCCCTTTAAAGAGTTTAGTCTTTAAAGTGCCACAGAACTCTCGTTGCCAAAAACAACGTAGATGCTTCTATCCTTTGAGCATTTCTTATCAAATCCAATATGTCAAAAACAAAGAGAGTTCTGTGGCCCTTTAAAGACTAAAGTCTTTAAAGGGCCACAGAAATCTCTTTGTTTTTCTTTTGCTTTTGCTTTTCCTATCAAAGCCAATATGGCAAAAACAACGAGAGTTCTGTGGCCCTTTAAAAACTTTAGTCTTTAGAGCGACACAGAACTCTCGTTGCCAAAAACAACGTAGATGCTTCTATCCTTTGAGCTTTTCTTATCAAAGCGAATATGGCAAATACAACGAGAGTTCTGCGGCCGTTTAAAGACTTTAGTCTTAAAGGGCCACAGAACTCTCGTTGCCAAAAACAAAGTAGATGCTTCTATCCTTTGAGCTTTTCTTATCAAAGCCAATATGGCAAAAACAACGAGAGTTCTGTGGCCCTTTAAAGACTTTAGTCTTTAAAGTGCCACAGAACTCTCGTTCCAAAAACAACGTAGATGCTTCTATCCTTTGAGCTTTTCTTATCAAAGCCAATATGGCAAAAACAACGAGAGTTCTGTGGCCCTTTAAAGACTTTAGTCTTTAAAGGGCCACAGAACTCTCGTTGCCAAAAACAACATAGATGCTTCTATCCTTGGAGCTTTTCTTATCAAAGCCAATATGGCAAAAACAACGAGAGTTCTGCGGCCCTTTAAAGACTTTAGTCTTTAAAGTGCCACAGAACTCTCGTTGCCAAAAACAACGTAGATGCTTCTATCCTTTGAGCATTTCTTATCAAAGCCAATATGGCAAAAACAACGAGAGTTCTGTGGCCCTCTAAAGACTTTAGTCTTTAAAGTGCCACAGAACTCTCGTTGCAAAAAGCAACGTAGATGCTTTTATCCTTTGAGC
Source organism: Emydura macquarii macquarii (assembly GCF_026122565.2). NCBI lineage: Eukaryota > Metazoa > Chordata > Testudines > Chelidae > Emydura > Emydura macquarii. The sequence continues at coordinate 6,547 of NW_027133242.1, forward strand.
TTTTCTTATCAAAGCCAATATAACAAAACAACGAGAGTTCTGTGGCCAAAAACAACGTAGATTCTTCTATCCTTTGAGCTTTTCCTATCAAAGCCGATATGGCAAAAACAACGAGAGTTCTGTGGCCCTTTAAAGACTTTAGTCTTTAAAGGGCCACAGAACTCTGTTGCCAAAAACAACGTAGATGCTACTATCCTTTGAGCTTTTCTTATCAAAGCCAATATGGCAAAAATAACGAGAGTTTTGTGGCCCCTTAAA
>NW_027133243.1:0-68223 GCF_026122565.2 Emydura macquarii macquarii
TTGTGTATACCAACTGGAGTTCATGTGTTAGGACACTGCAAAGAACATACTGTTCCAAAGCTCATTCAACGCTTGAATAAGCCTTACCTCTCTGGTCACATATTGCTCTCAGTAATCTTACTAAGATGTGAATGAAAAATGTGAACAAGTGCTGATGATGTACAATAAAACCATTCTTGCAAAATGCAAGTTGTTGATAAGAAACATGTGAACCAAGAGACTATATTGCCTGGCGTTTTTAGTAGTTATTTTTCCAGAGCTGCCTTCAACTTGGTGGCTCGTCATGCAGCCATGTGGAAGTTCTTCCAACTCTGACTCAGTTTCTGCCTACACACTGTCTATCAATTATGACTTCAGCCTTCCAGCCAGGTCCTTATTAGTCCCAGCTCTTTTGGGGTAATAAAAAGAGAGGAGTCCCAAGGGCACAGTGGGGGGTACAGAGTTCTAGGCCACATATGTCTACAGCCTTTTAGCTTCAAAGTCTTTCCGTGGCCTTCTGCAGGAGGTGGTAGGAAACCTAGGTCTGCCCACTCCCATGGTTGTAGCTCAGCACCCTTGTTTGAAGAAGCTAGATACATTTCCTCTCAATCCCTTGATGCTCCTTGAGCTACTTCCTAGATGTCTTCCTCTGTAGGCTTTCCCCAGCCTCTCAACCTTATTCTCCCTCTGGGAGGCCAACTTCCCTGGCAACTCCTTGCTGGTCTGCTGAAGGGATCTCCTCTAGTCCCTCCATCTCTCTGGCAGCCCTTACAGCCATTTTATCCTCACAGCTGCTGAGAGGCCATCAATCAGCCTCAGCTGAGCAGGTAGTCAGTTTTCCATTAATCCTTTGGTTGACGAGCCAGCATGGGGATCTGTACACCCTGTGACACTGACACCAGGAGTCCAACCCACTGCAGAGCAACAGGGCAGTGCAAGTCGTGAGTCTGAGCTCAGTACGACACCAGAATATCTCATGGTGAGAGAGGAGGAAGAACAGTGGCTGTGGGCCCTGTACAGTATCGTAACAGAATAAAAAGACATATTTCAAGGCGATGGGCACCTGCAGGGCAGGCTGAAGTTAGAAACAGACCCCCACATGCAGCCCAGGAAATGACTGAAACAGAGCTCCAGTTGCCTTGGTAGTTGCCTGTAGAAGGATTTAGCAGGCCTGCAAAGAAGAGGCATCATTACACTCATTGAAACTAGCACAGAGTGGATCAGCAATCTAGTAACGGTTAGAAAACCTTCAGGTAAACCAAGGATCTGCACTGATTCCAAACCGTTTAACAGAGCATTGAAAGACATCACAGCCCATTACCAGTGACTGAGAATGTTGGGATGGTGCTGAATTACTATGTAGAATTAGTATGGACACGTTTGGTAGGTCTGAGTGCTAGGGGATTCTGGGAGCAGCGCCTCTTAGCATTAGGCAGTGGAAAATCACTGGAAGGCCGAACTTGCACTTGGCAGTGACATGAGCCATAAATATTTACCCAAGGGGCCCTGTGTGTGTAGCTGTGCTGATGTGGAAAACCAGTAATTATGGTCAGCCAGTGGCCAGTTCGCCTAGTGTGTACATGTGGAGATGTGTAATGGTGAATCTGGGACTAACTGACCCTGTAGAACAGCGTGACATCAGGTGCCTGGGTGAATAGTTAATGAGTCAGTGAATGTCAGCTGCTCCCTGTAGCCCCCTCCCAAAATATGAATTAATCAAGATATGCCAGTTGATGTGCTATTGAGCATATTTTGGGGACATGTGACACCTTTGGGAAAAGGGTATAAGTACTGGGAAATATCACGCTAGAGGGTCTTGCATACATATATCTAAAGAGGCTAGTAACACTGTTGGACAGATGAGGGATAGATGAGAAACAGACCACGTACCTGGAGGAAGAAAGAAGAGGAGCAGTCTCCGTCTAATACTGGTAGCTATATCTGCTTTGTTTGCTAATCAAGATACTGTGTAGGGCCAGCATAGTTACTGAGGGTTTATGCTTGGGGAATTGAGACTAAGGAGAGGCATTGTGTAATCCTTGCTCTTTACCTATAATGCCAGTCTTCAAATAAATAGCTTTGCATTGAAGAAACTGAATCTGAGTTTTCATTGGCATGGATAACTGTATGTTGTACCCAGCTGTGGGTGTGTGAATTGATCCCAGCTCATCAGAGGACATAGGACCCGACTTATCCAAGGATAAAGTGTTCACTGTTTGATGTCCACAATGGGTTCTGCCCTATGATATGGAGCTGGATGAGCTATCCAGCCACCTGACAACCTTCGCTGCACAGAGGCCAGGTGGAAACAAATAATTGCCCACCAACAGGTGATAACACACCAAGTAATGGGAAGCAGACTTGAAGACCAGAACTTTTGACCAGAGCTGGGCGGAATGTATTCAGCAAATAGTAAATTCTCTGAAATATGTATTTTTCATGTTTACTGAAACTATTCACAAATTTTTGAAATTCAGTGGATAGTTTCAGCCCAAAAAGGGAAAGAGAGAAAGAAAGATGAGGCCTAACCAGCCACAGTGCTAGAGTGATGAGGGCCATGGTGGACTCTGTACTAGTAACCTCTGGCCCTAACTGGGAATGAAACTCGTCTGGAAAAGACATAAAAATAACAAAACAGTTGTTAAAAGAAAAGATGTAGCAACTTGCATGGAACTTGGAGAGAGGGCAACAGGTCTGAGGAGAGCAGAGTTTGGAGTCATCCTATGTGCACGTGGCTAGATACAGAGTTGCTTCTACTACAGTTTAGCAAACAGCTGCTTTTATAAAGTGCCAGTAGAGTTTACTCAGGCTATGTCCACACTACGTGTGCTGCAGGCACTTCCTATATTGATGGAAGAGGTGTTTCTGCTGATGTAGGTAACCTACCACCCCCAGCCATGGTAGCTTGGTTGATGGAAGAACTGTTCTGTCAACCTAGCCACGTCTGCACTGGGTATGAGGCTGGCTTAACTACAACACTGAGGGGTGTGAATTTTTCATACCCTCCCCCAAATGACCTAGCTAGGTCAATCTGTGTTTTAAGTGTAGACCAGGCCTGAGGATAGAGTCTCCTCTTGCTATTATCCAGCACTCACCATATGAAAGAAAAACAAATGTTTATGTCTCAATGAAATATTTCCAAGTGGTCTGCTTAGTATTTATGATCACGTTTGTTTACGCAAATGAATTAGCAACCAATTAACTCCTATTACAAGAGGAACAAAACATCTAGTCTGCACAGGGCCCTAGGGTTGAGACCCATCAGTTAGCACATTTTAAAAGGTGTAAAGCTGCATCTACACCAGGTGGCAAATGGTGTTTCTAATGAGGTTTGCTAACTTTAGGTATCTACCTTAGTTTGAACATACAACTTTTTCTATTCTAGATAAGGGTTAAGGCACAGTTCCCTTCCAACCTTGTCCTTGTGCTGGTGGGAGGCAGTAATTTACAGCTGGCCTCTACCAGAAGCAAATTACCAGAACCCCATGATAGCTCAGCTGTGTTGGCCAGTTCACAAAATAGACCTTTATTTCCTCTTCTCGGTTTCTCTTTTTGTACCAGTGAGTGTGAATCACCAGCAAGCAGATTTTGCCACCTTCTTCATGTTTAGTAGTTCTTCTCTGCTCACAGTTTCGTTGAAATCAGTGGGACCATGTGAGGGGAAAGGTATTACCCACTGTGAAGAAAGGAATCAGAATCTGCCCCTAACTCTTCTGATCATCCTAGGTCACAACTTTTATCACCCACTTCCTTCATTCCTCCCCTGTGAAGTGTCTGATCTGTGGGTAGCCAGGACCAGTGCACCTCCCCTTCCTTCTCAGAGATCACATCCAGCTCCACCTACCCTGGTCAAACCATGTCTTATCATTTAGGGTGACTGGAGTCTGAACATTGCCCATGAGCCAGGTTCCCCAACAGTTCAGTACAGGGCCCTGCTACCTTGGAACCTTGTAACAGAAGAGTTCCAGAGGGGTAGCTGTGTTAGTCTGTATACAGCAAAAACGAGAGTTCTGTAGCACTTTAAAGACTAACAAATTTAATTTCAGCAGACATAAGCTTTTGTGGGCTTCAGCCCACTTCCTCAGATGCAGTTGGTAGAAATAATACAGCAAATATTGGCAACATATATAGGAGGCAACATATACATATCCAAAGGCATAGACAACAATGGGGTAGGTGGATAAAAGCCGGGTACTTGACGCCTAATGACAACCATTAAGTAGGAGGTCAGAATGGGTGATCAGAGGAAATTACTTATTGTAATGAGATAGCCATTCCAAATCCCTGTTTAAACCCAGTTTGAATGTGTCAAGATTGTAGATCATTTCTAACTCAGCAGTTTCTCTTTGCAGTCTGTTTTTGAAATTTTTTTGTAGAAGTACAGCAACTTTCAGGTCACAGACAGAGTGTCTTGGGAGATTGAAGTCTTCTCCGACTGGTTTATGGATGTTATTATTTTTTATGTCTGATTTGTGTCCATTTATCCTTTTGTGAAGTGATAATCCAGTTTGGCCAATGTACATGGCAGAGGGGCATTGCTGGCACATGATGGCATATATAACATTAGTGGATGTGCGGGTGAATGAGCCCCTTATGATGTGAGTGATGTGGTTAGGACCAGTGATGCTGTCACTAGAGTTGATGTGTGGGCAGAGCTGGCAATGGGGTTTGTTGCAGGGATAGGTTCCTGGGTTAGTGTTCTTGTTGTATGGTGTATGGTTGCTGGTGAGTATTTGCTTCAGGTTGGGGGGCTGTCTGTAAGCAAGGATAGGTCTGCCTCCCATAGCTTGAGTGAGTGAGGGATCATCTGCTAGGTTAAACTGTAGATCCTTAATGATGTGTTGGAGAGATTTTAACTGGGAACTGTAGGTGATGGCCAGTGGTGTTTTGTTGTTTTCTTTGTTGGGTCTGTTCTGTAGTAGGTGACTTCTGGGTACCCGTCTGGCTCTGTCAATTTGTTTCTTCACTTCTCCAGGTGGGTACTGTAGTTTTAAGAATGTTTTATAGAGATCCTGTAGGTGTTTGTCTCTGTCTGAGGGATTGGAGCAAATCCGGTAGTATCTTAAGGCTTGGCTGTAGACAGTGGATCGTGTAATGTGTCCAGGGTGAAAGCTAGAGACATGAAGATATGTATTGCGGTCTGTTGGTTTTCGATATAGGGTGGTATTAATGTGACCATCCTTTATTTGTATTGTAGTGTCCAGGAAATGGATTTCTTGTGTGGACTGGTCCAGGCTGAGGTTGATGGTGGGATGGAAATTATTGAAATTCCAGTGGAATTCTTTGAGGTACTCTTTCCCGTGGGTCCAGATGATGAAAATGTCATCAATGTAGCATAGGTAAAGAAGAGGTGTTTGGGGATGAGTTTTGAGGAAGCAGTCTTCTAGGTCAGCCATAAAAATGTTGGCATACTGTGGGGCCATGCGGGTGCCCATAGCTGTGCCACTGACTTGGAGGTATAGATTTGCTCCAAATCTGAAAGAGTTGTGGGTCAGGACAAAGTCACAAAGATCAGCTGTCAGGTGTGTCATATCATCATGGAAAATATTCCTGATGGCTTGTAGTCTATCTTTGTGTGGAATGTTAGTGTAGAGAGCATCTATATCCATAGTGGCTAGGATGGTGTTTTCTGGGAGATCACTGATGGATTGTAGTTTTCTCAGGAAGTCAGTGGTATCACAAAGATAGCTAGGACTGCTGGTGGCATAGGGCCTGAGGAGAGAGTCCATATAGCCTGACAGTCCTGCTGTGAGAGTGCCAATGCCTGAGATGATAGGGCATCCAGGATTCCCAGGTTTGTGGATCTTGGGTAGTAGATAGAATAACCTTGGTCGGAGCTCAGGGGTTGTGTTTGTGTAGATTTGTCCCTGTGTTTCTTTAGGGAGTTTATTAAGTAGATGTTGTAGTTTCTTTTGGTATTCCTCAGTGGTATTGGACAGTAGTGGCTTGTAGAATGTAGTGTTTGAGAGTTGTTTGGCAGCCTCCTGTTCGTAATCCAATATATTCAAGATGACAACGGTGCCTCCTTTGTCTGCCACTTTGATTATGATGTCAGAGTTGTTATTGAGGCTGTGGATGGTGTTGCGTTCAGCGTGGCTGGGGTTATGGGGTAAGTGGTGTTGTTTATCGACAATCTCAGCTTGTGCACATCAGCGGAAACACTCTATGTAAAAGTCTAGTCTGTTGTTTCGACCATCAGGAGGAGTCCATGCGGAATTCTTTTTCTTGTAGCGTTGGTAGGAAGGGATCTGTGGGTTAGTGTGTTGTTCATTGGTGTGGTGGAAATATTCCTTGAGTCGGAGACAGTGAAAGTAGGATTCCAGGTCACCGCAGAATTGTATCATGTGTGTGGGGGTGGTAGGGCAGAAAGATAGTCCCCGAGATAAGACAGATTCTTCTGCTGGGTTGAGTGTATAACTGGACAGATTTACAGTATTGTTGGATGAGTCAGGGGTAGCAGAGTTGTGGTCTCTTGTGGCATGTAGGAGTTTAGACAGTATACCTTAGGATATGTATATGTTGCCTCCTATATTTGTTACCAATATTTGCTGTATTATTTCTACCAACTGCATTTGAGGAAGTGCACTGAAGCCGAAGAAAGCTTATGCCTGCTGAAATTAAATTTGTTAGTCTTTAAAGTGCTACAGAACTCTTGTTTTTGTAATAGAGGCATGTTGATGAAGTTCCTCTGGATTTTCATGGTGTAAATGAGATGAGAATTTGGCCAATTACCTACAGGTGTGGAGGGAAGGGTTATAGGAGGAAATACCTGCAGCAGGATCTCTCTCCTGTGCCTCTAGGACTTGCTCAGGGTCATCCTCCTGCTCCTGATTTAAAGAATCTAGTAAAAAAACCAAAGAAGAAAATACATTGTTGTTATTTAGTCAAATATTCTCTTCAGACACTTTCCCACAGTCACATGCCTGTTTGTCCCCACATAGAATGAGGAAGAATTAAGGAACAGGGGGAGATGATGTCCCTGCTCTTGACACAGCTCCAGGGATTTATGCCTCTTCGTCTTGTCCCCTTCTAACATTGGGAAGAAGAAAACTTGTTCCTGAAGCTGTTTCCAGAGCTGAAGTGACAGTTCTATTGCTCAGAGAGCTTCTCCAGCAATTTGCTTGTAGGGATGTCCGGCTCTGATGAGCCAGTACTCATGGGATGTATCTCTTGCTACAAAGAGGTGTTACTAGGGGACATGGGAAGCCCCTTCTGGTCTATGTTATGTAAGGAATGGAGAATGAGGGATATTTGGGGGGATCCTGGAAGAGGGAATGGTGAGGGCAGTTATATCCTCCGTAAATACCCCCACCATTAATGTCACCCACATTGAGTCAGGAGTTCTTTCCCTGCTGAGAACCCCATGGTACAAGAGATCCTTAGTTCAATTATTGGGAGCCCTATCGAGGATCTTAGTGAAAGACAGGAGAAGGTCTCTGCAGCTGAGCTAGGATCTGTGCTCCAGACCCACTACTTGCTGCGCTTTCCTCTTCTCTCTGCCTCTTATGAGGAGGCCAAGCATACACTGCACTTGGATAGTCACCGTTAATGATCCCCCCCATACTCTGCAAGAGGAGTTTTTCCTCTGATGAAAGCTGGAGTCTTTGTCAAAGGAGGAGAGACCTGGGCAGCAGAGCAGGGATCTATACTCTGCTGCCGTTTTTAGTTGCTTTCATCTTCTCTATGCCCCTTCTATGACTCCGGCTATAGAGAAAAGAGACAGGGACAGCTTCAACCCTATTAAAAAATTCAAGGAAATTCCCACCACCAAAAACTTTATCAAAAGGTTAATTAAGTCCACAACTCTTGAACACAAACCTTTAAAAGCAGGAAAACAACAAGTTCTGCAAAGCTTCTTTACCATGCTTTAATACCCACAAATCACATTAATTTCTCTCACAGACAGACCAGTGTTTCCACAAGATACTGTCACCTGCCTCCAACATATTGTTACACTGGAGGGTGTTGGTGGGTGCCAGCAAGCATGATTTTCATTTATGGGCAATCACAGACCTTGTTGAAGCAGATGGGTGGATAAAGCACCCTTTCGTTCAGGCTAACTCTGGGAGCAATTAAAAACCCCAGTCTTTAGTGAGAGCTAAAACAATAGAATCCACCACCCAAGGCATGATTCACCAAACACTGTGACAAATTTAATTTTCAGTTCTACCTAAAACTATTTTCCCCTGAGATTTCTAAATTGCCAGCAAACAAAAAAATCCATTAATCACACAGCTCATCTGCTGGGACCCACAAGGGCTTTGGAGACAAACCTGGGAGACGCTCTTTAAAATACATTAAAACAGAGCAGAAAGTGGGCTAGCACTCACCAGGCAGGGAATATTCAGAAAGCAGATTCAAGCCCTGATGTGCATGTGGTAGATTGTTCAAACTGTCCAGGAACTGCTGACCTGTGATCATTTCATGTCAAGAATCTGGTGCTAGTGTTATGCTGGTGTTTTGGGCTTTTTTGGGAGGAAGGAGGGTTGTTTGTTTGTTTGTTTCTCTTTTTTTTAAAAGTACAACATGCAGAACTCATTTGAGGGCCTTTGGAAGTGGCAGAAACAGTTAACCAAATTACCTACAATGTACAAAGTCCCGGCAGAAGGGTTGCCCCTAAAACTGTGTATATAAACAAATCAAAAGCATATCACAGTTGTGACACCAGGGTAAACATGAACTGCTGTGCAGAGGAGGACTCTCAGACAGGCCCTCTCATTGACCTGATTACTCCCACTAGAGAGCACTGACATGAGTGAAGGGTTAAGCCTAATTGCAATGGCAGAGATTTTGGCTGCGCTGCAAAGACATTGCCAGGAATTTTCCTACAGGCCAGGTCTGACTCACAAAATGGTCCATAAGGGAGTCAGTCATTAGACACATAGATAGTTGGGTTTCTGATGAGTGGGAGAACTGCATGGTGAATTGCCAGGTGGGTGCAAAGGTTGCAGATCTCTTGAGACACCTAAATAGACTTATGCACCGTTGCTCCTAGTTCTGTCATCTGCCACCACTGAGAACAGCCTAGCTCCATCCTCTCTGGAACCCCCTTTCAGTGTTGGTGAGGAGCCAGTGGTTGTGGTACACAAAGGAAAAGGTAGGAGAGAGGTCCTGGTGGCCAAATTAGACTGTTACCCCCAGGTCCTTTTCTGGAAGAGATTAAAGTCCAGGCCTCCATGGTAGCATTCTTTAATATGTCATCTGCAAACTTGCAGTTCCACACACAGGACTGCCAGATTAAATAGAGAGGCAGAACTACAGGCTCTCAGTGCATGGATGAGATGATGGTGTAAACATAAACCAAAACAGAACCAGGCTGCTGGCATGTAACATTAAAAAGGTCATAGAGGAGTTTTTAAACTGAGGATTGGGGAAAACCAGCATGGTTGGACAGAGACATCCTTCGGGGAGGATCTATTACTATGTCCTAGTAAAGATGAGAGGATGGGCGTTAATAAAGTACAGACAGAAACTGAAGAGAAACATTCATATGAAAGAGTCCCATTCAATTACATTACAAGAATGCAGACAACTAAACAATCACAATTTTTAGAAGTGCTTGTACACAAATACTAGAAGTCTAAATACTAAGATTGGTGAACTTGAGTGCCTGGTATTAAATGAAGGATATTGATATAATTGGCATCACAGAACTTTGGTGGAATGATGAGAATCAATGGGACACGGTAATACCAGGGAACAAAATATATAGGACTGACAGAGTAGGCCGTGCTGGTGAGGGACTAGCACTATACGTGAAAGAAAGCATAGAGTCAAATATAGTAACAATCTTAAATGTATCAAATGGTACCATAGAATCTCTATAGATAGAAATTCCATGCTTGAATAGTAAAAGTATAGCAGCAGGAATATACCACCAATCGCCTGACCAGGATGGTGACAGTGACTGTGAAAGTCAAGGCTCTAGAAGGCATGTTATGATTTTATTTTATATGTAATCATTTGTTTCCAATATTTCTACTTGCTATCAATTCAATCTCTGCCCTTTGTTAAATTAACATACACAGGATCTCACTCTATCTCAGTGCAGCATGTTAAGCAGAGCGGTGATCTGAGGTGAAAGTGGTAAGCTGGGCTGTATTGTTCCTCTGGGAGCAGTAAATCTGTGAATATTGTGACTTTCCAGTGGACCAGGGGTTGGATGTTCCAGGGAGAGGCTTGAAGGGTACAAGAGCTGGATTGTGCCTATTTCTAACCTTAGAGTGACAGCAGAGCCTGCAAGGCCTAGAGGGGTGTGCTTGTGTTGCCGGGGCCAGTGGAGCATGCCCCCTCCTATCTCCCAAATTAGGCGTTCCCCCTCCTTGCTCGTCTGCTGGGGCCTGATCCAGTAGTTGTGCTCAGAGGTCCCCTGTGAGCATGGCTACTGGGCTGGACCCCTTGCCCCCCTAAAGAGAGCTGGAGGAACTGATGGTGAGCCCCTCCTTCTACCCAATAGCCCAGTGGTTAGAGAACATCTAGGTCTCCCACCTCCCCGGTGAGCACCCTGTGCTATGGGGTATTCTGGTGCGGGTGTCTCTTTGTTTCTCCTACCGAAGCAGTTCACTTTGTATGCAGGGCTCTCACGTGGCAAGTAGTAATCACGGGCACTTAAGTCTAACTCCCCCGCGACATTTACCCACCTTGTTTAGCGTTCTTAGAGATCTGAGGATTCAAAGCTCTATATACATTCTTTCTACAACTCACCAGCTCTGAGAGAGCTGTCATAATTCTCACCCTACCAGGGAGGTGACGTATCTCTCTGAACCCACAGAGTTAGGTTCCATTGCTGCATGGGCAGGGTTTGGTTGGGTTAGAGGTCAGTCTGGGAAGACAGGACAGCAGGAGTTGACTAGACAGTGTATCTTCAGGAAGGAAATCAGAACTCTACTTTCATCACACTCACTCCCTTTTGTGTACACTGGGAAAGTGAGCTAAGTAATAAAATATTGATTTTATTATTGCCTACATGGGCCATGCTGTGTAGCTCTGAAGGAGCACTGAATAATTAATCAGAGTTGTTTAGCAAACCAGTTTTGACACAACCATTACCATAATGCACGTAAGACTCAGGGATGCCAACATGAGATGGCCGGACAAGGCCATAATCATGGCCCCCCAGATCATGATTTGATAGATCACTAAATCCAACTCTCCATCTCTCAATGCTATGGAATCACTGGTTGTTGCTCTATAGTTAAGGTAACATTGATGAAAATGGGCTTTAAAATGGAGCATAAATTTCTCTGTAAATATAGGTTGCCTTTTAGCGCAAAATTCCACACACTTTTTATGCTTTGAATTTTATGCCCTTTGAATAGGAAGGATTTGAAATTTATTCTCTCACAGGAATTTGTAGCAGTTAGACTTGTTTTGTTAATTATCTTTTAAAAAAGATTGTCCAGATACACAAAAATTAGTAGAGAGATGAATCTTTGATAGATCTGATGCAATGGATACAATTTTTTTACTTATGATCTTTTTAAACCACTATTCATCATATCTGAAAACATAAGTGCCAATGGGTAGCCAATAGAAACAGTCTTCTATGTCATATGGACAAAACCTTATCTCGGTAGCTACACTTTCCTGGCAGATTTTCTCCTACAGCAGTGAAAGCTTTCTATGCAGCTCCTGACAGAGAAGGTTTTATTTGCCAGAGATGTGCAGCAATTGATGGATAAATTCATCTCTATTAAAATTGAAGTTCTGTGGCACAGCTCTGAGCAACCCCCACCATGCTCCACTCCCCTCACTTAAGTATTAAATCCTGTCCTAGGTAATGAATACACAAAAGGCTTTGATGTGACACAGCGAAGGTTATGACACATACACACATAACATGCCTTACACAAGCAAAGAAATGAAAAGTCAAATCACCTCACAGGGCAGGCCCTTTTCTACTCCACCCGCAAGTGCAGACTTTGCCATTGTTACAACTGTCATACATCACAATCCAGTCACCATTCTCAATGAATTTGCTAGAACCTGCCTCCATCCACAGCCACAGAGACACATCTCAGTTTTGCCCTTTACAGCCTCTCAGTACCTCTAAATTTCTTTGGAGCCTCCTCTGCAACAATACCATGTTGGTACAAATCACTTTGGTTCTCTTCCACTTCATGCAACATCTCTACCACTTGCTGATCTTCCACCTGCTCGCATCTAGAAAGCAACATTTTTGCATGTGATAACTTATTATTTCATGCTACTGAAAGTTGCTGGACAAAGGAGACCCAGTGCTTTAGTTTATCTCTGTCTCAAACGATATACAGTGTAGGCCATGGCAGTGCAATAGTTCTACCCAGCCCTGCCAATGTCCTATTAATATAATTGCACCATGAACTGTAAAGACCAGCTCTCAGCTACAAAGGGATTTCAGTCTCCTTGGCCAAGTTCACTCCTTTTCCTCCATGCTCTGATCGTCAATATGTTTTCAGCATTTCTGGTGGTCATTGTGCTGTGAACACCTGCCCATTAGGAGCTGGACTGATGCCCCACTTCCTTGAAGTTCACCTCCAAAGAGTCACCAGCATGTAAAAAATCTTGTTAACTACCAATCTTGTTAGACCTGTGACCAGTGACGAAGTGAAAGGCCCATAGGTCATCCCCAAAATGGGGAGGCTTCCATTCTCCTGGAGATTTAAATTTATTCCAAACATAAATTCAGGTTAATAATCCTTTCTGTGGGATGGATAATTCCAGAATATGACATAAAAGGCTAAAACCCCAGGATTAAACTCAGAGGGAGACTTGCAGCTGAAGCATGACTGTGACTTGCACTAAGCAGATGCCATTTTAACATGCTTTCCAGGCCTTTTCCAGCCTAGTGAAGTATGAGGGAGAGTGAGAGTGAGCAACATACCTGTTCAAGGTGCTTCTGATGCCCTAGAAGGGAGAGAGTGAGAGAGAGTTTAGCCCACCTGTTACTCATGGGGGATCCCTCCTGCTCTGCAGGGGGATCCCTTTGCCTTCACTACTTGAGTCCCAAATGCAGCTCTCATGATATAGCTGGCAACTTAAAATATAATACTTGGGTGAAAAAAAATTGATGAAACTTTTTTCCATTGAAAATATTTTGCAGAAATGTATTGGGTTCAACAGCATTTTCTCATCTCCAGGATGGAATACATCAGAAAGCAAACTAGACTCCAGGGTCAAGTCTCTGCTCTGAATTGGGCAAAGCAGGGACTTGACTCTGACTCTACTAACCCAGTGTGTACATGTGCCATTTTATGTGCTGTGCTGTATTCTCTCATTTATCTGCATGCATCCAAATGTCCTTCACTACGTAAAGTTACGTCTGACATACCCAGGAACTATCCAGACTGAGTAGCTGTGTTACCCCTGCCCTCTATCCTGGGTGCTCTTTACACTGCTTTGCTGCTGTAGCCTCAAATCTGGTCTGCTCACAAACAGCATCCAGCACACAGATCACTCCTGGCTAGGTCTGTGTGAGATGCAGCCAACCACACTTTGGCTCTCACCAGCCTTGGTTATACTGCTGGGTGATTCCAACTCACTTCCAGTCCCAGCTTTTCACCCAGAAATGTATGCCATGTACCAATACCCTGAACTTCCTATTAAAGATGTAGGGCTTTCAATTCTTTGACTACCCACATTATAGCATAACATTCTTTTACTATGATGGAATAATTTTCTTCCATGGGTGCCAATTTTTTCCTTCAGAAAGTGAGCGGTGTTTTTTATTATTCTGGATGCTTTATTGCCCATAACACTACCTGAAGTTAAGGGGAGTTGAGAATGCTGAGCATCTCAGAAGAAATCAGGGCCTACTGGATATCCTAATTGCTCCCAACTGAAACCATGTAAAGTGCACCTAGATATCAGAGTAGTGGATGAGCTACAAGTGCTCATTATAAACAATAATTGTAAAAAAGCATGATTAAACTATCTGCAATAGAACAACCCATCCCCTATCTTGTACCACTGTAACAAACCATAAAAAAACTACTTTTATAATGTCAGTTATACATATTATTTATAATATTATATCACATCAACTGGTTTTATAATACCAGTTATATATATTATTATAATACCAGTTATAATACCAACACTCCATGATGGTATCCACTCAAGCAAATGCACCATGAAAAATATGTTTTTCCATGCTGTGAAGCTGAGTAAATGCAAGCCTTTATGGATTACCAAAGGGATTGAATTCCACAGCCAGAAACACTCCACCAATCTCCCCCAAGATGTACAGTCATTCTTTTACTTTAAGTTTAGCATCATTGTTTACAGAAGACACATTACACTGCTAACCTTTGCATCATTAATTGGTTTCTCAATGATTTCTTTGAAGAATACAAGTACTTTCATCTCCTTTGCAAGCTCATCCCTCACTACTTTAAAGAAATTCCTCTTCCTTTCCAGCTCTTTCTTCTCATTTTCTAGCTTATTTCTCTCCTTTTCTAGTTCTTCCGTCGTCACAGTGCTCTTTTCAATATCTTGCATTTTCTTTTGGATGTTTAGAAGCTCATCTTCAGACATTTGTATCTCCTCCTCTCTTTGTCTCAGTATCCTTTTGATCTCTTCCAATCTTTCATTGCATGCTGCAATGAGGTTGGCACACACCTGTATGTGATAAAAACAGTCAAAAATTATACTGTAGAGCAGGTGAGACCAATTTCAAAATAGCCATTCTGTACATTTTCAACATCAAGAGACCATTAAGGTTGCCAAGTGAAGCACTCAAGTGTCAGGTTATGACAAAAGGAAAGTTGCCTGTTTAGACTTGGGAGAGGTGGAAGAAAGGGAATATCAAAATCCAAAGTATTGAAGAGGAATGAATTAAGAAATTTATAAAGCTGAGAAATGGGAAATCTGGAGGAGTGAGTATATGAAATCTCTAAAAGTTACGTGAGAGAAAAGGATCCATTCCACATTTCTTCTCTAATTACATAACATGGAAACAAGGAACATGAAGGGGGAAAATATTGAGGCTGCTCTGGGAGAGCTGTCACTCTCTGCACATAACACCCTTCAGATATCCACTTTCTGTCCTATTGGCGGGGGGGAGCATATTGGAATCACTGATCTATTCTCATTGCTGGTTATTCATATAAACCAACAGATTCTAAACCGGTCACTAAGTGACACCTGGACCTTGGGCTAGAACAGATGACGGCAGCCTGTCACAAGGTGTGCTTGGAAGTTCCAAAGATCCCATTGGCCAGAGACACTGTGCAAGGCTACTTCATGGCCTCTCCTTACCCTGGAGTCTCAGTGAGCTCCACCTGCTCTTCCCAAAGGTGGAGGCTAAGTGTCCTCAAATCCATTTTTATTTAAAATCTCTGGTTCAGTTTGTTCCCCTCTAATAAAAAAGAAAGGGGGGTGGATGTCCCCATTGATGATCTGCAGTGATCATATCAGGGTGGTTGTCACAAGGCAGGGTGAAACAAAGAGCTCCGTTCCCCTGACGTGTTTACCTCTTCCCTCTCAGTTGTCTCTTCCCCAGTTCTGCCTCCCTCTCCCCTTTTACCCATGTCAGTCATTCTGAGTCCACATCACAGATTAATAGATACTCATACTACTCTGGTGAGAATTGATTCCAGTATTTTAAATATATATTGTATCATGATCTCATCTGGTGATATTCCCTAAATGGAAACAAATTTATGTCAACAGGACAGAGTTATACACATAGGGCCAAATTTCCAAAAGAGCTCAAGGTTACATTTTTGAGTACTCAGCACGTCATACCATGATTTTCAAAAGAGCTCAGCTCCTAATGTGTTGAGGTCTTCTGAAGATCAGGCCCATGGTGCTTTCCCTGAGAGCAGAGATGGTGAAGCTATGGCATGTGGTAATAACTCAACTGGTAGAGGCAACAAATTGGCACCTAGGAACCAGGGGCAGCGCAGCCAGAAGAGCTGTCTGGAAAACAGAATCTTCACTCCATGGGAAATGTCAACATTATAAAATTAGTTTCTGTTCCAAACTGGAATGAAAAGTCAAAACGCAAAATCATTTTGCAAAACAAAAAATTTCCAAAGACGTTGATTTGGAAATGTTGAAAGACCAGGTAACTTTCCTTATTGTACACATGGATCCCACTTCCAGTGTGCACATCCCCATGTGTGCAAGATTGATTTTTTTGGCCAGCAGTGTCCATTGCAGCTGCACCTACACCCAGAATGCCCTCTCCTTCCGCACCTGAGGGCATAAAGGGCAGGGTGAGCCCAACTATCCCACAGTTTCTTCTCCAATACAGAATCCCAGAGCCACAGGACCCCGTAGAAGCAGGGAAGGAAGGTAGGTCACAGGATCCATGTATACAATACTGTGACACTCTGTGACACCCCATAGCCCCATATTCACCACTGTCATATAATTATGATATGTTCTGTAAACAGATTTCTGTACACTGTGAACTTTGAGTGTACCCCATGGCTCTATTAAAAGCAGAGCACTTATTTTTAAATTTGGACTACCTCCACGACAGCATGAGATTCAGCATGTGTGAGGATACTTTGAAGAAAATTATGTGAGCGTATGCAAACCAGAATATCTGGAAAAACTACTAGCTCTGAGAGAGAGACAAAAAATGCAGTTACAATTATACTGTAGTAAAAAGTGTTTTTTATGAAAGGTTTTTGTTTTTCTTTTTTCCCCTATTTTAAATATTTTTTAACTTCATTTCATCCCAGTTTTAATGTTTGAAAACTAAACTTTGAAAACTTCCCAGATTTATTTTTTAGAAATAAAAACTGAAGATGCAGGATAATAAATATGCTCAAGTGTTACCTCAATATACCTCAAAATAAATATGCTCAAGCATTACCAGAGTGCTATGCGACCACTAGCCCTTTAGGAGAAATCAGATTACAATCTTATTAGCCAAAGAGTTTGGTTTCCCAGTTAGGGATGAAACATAAGCAGTTCTAAGTCTCATGTGCCAAATGGATTACAGTGTACATGTTCAGAGAGAGAGAGAGAGAGACTAAGAGGATTGAAAGCCAGCAATGACTCACAGGATATGGCTAGCTCAAAGGGGGAATGTTGTGGCCATCAAACTTGAGCATCACTCAGACACTAAAGGTATGTCTACACTGCTGGATCCTTGGGGTTCAATGCAGCGGAATCGACTGAGTAGGCTGTGTTGACCTGCTCAAGCGATCCCGGAATTGCTCTCCAGTCAAGGTGACTAATCTACCTCTCCAAAAGAAGTATAGCTGTGTCAACCAGAGGGCGTCTCACTTCAACACTGCGCAGTGAAGAGGATGAAATTTGAAAATGTAAGTAAGTCGACATTACGAAATTGCTTATCTCCTGACTGGTGACGGCAGAGTAGACCAGAGTAGACTCAGAGTTCAAATCCAATGCTATGGAGAAATCCGAAAAAAAGCATCTTGCCACATACTGCTTTTGGCAAAAGTTTTTTCTTGTTTTGGGAAAATGTAATCTGAGTATAGCAGAATATTCAGAAGGCATTGAAACTATTTTTCAAAAAATTACATTGCACATGCAAATATTCACTGGGAGGGGAGAGTAGTTGTGCGGGGGGAGATAAGGATGTAAGGGGGAGATCCCATGAAAGATAATGGAGTTGCTGATATGCGACTCAATAAAGAATTAAAGGAGCATAATGTAATTAATGTAAATTAGCATGGTTTTATAGAAAATAGATCTTGTCAAACTTACTTGATATCTTATTTTGCTGAGATTACAAGGTTGGTTGATAAAGATAACAGTGTTAATTTATCATACTTAGACTTCTGTAAGGCATTTGACTTGGTACCACATCATATTTTTATTAAAAAACTAGAACACTATAACATTTATATGGCACAGAAAATGGATTAAAAACTGGCTATGTGCTAGATCTCCAAATGTAACTGTAAACAGGGAATCATCATTGAGCAGGTCTCTCCAGTGAGGTCCAGCAGGGATTGGTTCTTGGCCCTACACTATTTACAGTTTTGATCAATGACCAGGAAGTTGACTTACAATTATCACTGATAAAGTTTGCAGATGACACAAAGGCGGGGAGTGGTAAATAATAAGGATGACAGGTCACTGATTCAGAATGATCTGGATCACTTGGTAAACTGGACTCAAGCAAACAATGTGTGTTTTCATGAGGCTAAATGTAAACATACACATCTAGGAAGAAAGAATGTAGGCCTTACATACAGGATGGGGAACGCTACCAGGGAAGCTCTGAGTCTGAAGAAGATTTAGGGGTCATGGTGGATAGTCAGCTGAACATGAGGTCCCAATGTGACGTTGTGACCAAAAGAACTAATGCAATTCTGGCATGCATACACAGGGGAATGATGAGCAGAAGTAAAGAGGTTATTTTACCACTGTATTTACCACTGGTGCAAGCACTGCTGGAATGCTGTGTCCAACTCTAGTGGCCACAGTTCAAAAAGGATGTTGAGAATGTGGAGAGAGTTCAGAGTAGAGCCATGAGAATGATTAAAGGGTTAGAAAGAGAAGGTTACTCACCTGTGCAGTAAATCAAGTTCTTCTAAATGTGTGTCACTATGATTGCTTTACTTCAGGTGTCTGGTGCACCCTCACGTCCAGATCGGAGCTCAGCAGTGTCTGCTCAGGTTGCACATGTGCGGCCTGTCTCGTGGTGCTGTTGTGGCCTCGAACTACGCACGCGCAACCCAAGTCCCTCTGTTCCTTCTCTACCGTGGAGCAATAACAGGTATGGGCTCTGAAGTAGAGGGGAGGGTAGTGGAGCACCTATAGGAACACACATCTCAAAGAACCTCAGTTACTGCACAGCTGAGTAACCGTCTCTTCTTCATCAAGTGGTGTCCCTGTGGGTACTCCACTTCAGGTGAGTATGGAGCAGTATCCCTCATTTGGCAGAGGGAACTTCAGAGTTATTGTGATGTACGGATTATAGAACATTTAGACCTACAGTTGCATCTGAGCTGGAAGCTTGGTCAAGGGCGTAACGTTTGGAAAAAGTGTGTATTGAGGCCCATGTGGCCACTCTACATATGTCTGCTATTGGAACATTCTTAAGGAAGTCTGTGGATGCTGCCATTCTCCTGGTGGTGTGTGCTTTGATCCCTTGAAGGGATTGCATGTTATTTAGGGTGTAACATAAGTGGATGCAGTCTTTTATCCACTCAGAGAGTCTCTGGTTAGATATGGTCCCCCTTTAGAGCGTTCAGCAATGGAGACAAAGAGTCTTGATGTTTGCCTGAAGGATTTAGTCCTCTCCAAGAAAAATGCTAATGTTCATCTGACATCTAACGTGTGTAGTGAGGCATTCTGTGCATTCTCAGGTGGTTTCGGATAGAACGTAGGTAAATGTATTTATTGGTTAATGTGGAATGCTGAATTGACCTTTGGCAGAAATTTTGGATGGGGACATAGTGTGACTTTGTCTTTGTGGAAGACTGTGTAGGGCAGGTACGCCATAAGTACCCTGATTTCCACTATGCATCGTGCAGATATTACAGCCACGAGAAATGATACTTTCATGGACATGTGTATGAGGGATCATGTCGCTAATGGTTCAAAAGGATTTTCAGTTAAATTGTGTAATACTAAGTTCAGTATCCATGGGATAGTGGGCCTGTGGATCTCCAGGTATGTGTTTTGCATGCTGCTAAGGAATCGTTTGACTAATGGATGAGTAAAAATAGTCTTGTCTGCTGTTTTTAGGTGAAAGGAAGCTATAGCAGCCAAGTGTACTTTGAGAGAGCTGAGTGATACTCCTGAGGTTTTGAGTTTGAGCATGTACTCCAGTACATTTTGTATTGATGCTGAAGCAGGCAATATATTTCTGTTTTTACACCACTCATTGAATCTGATCCATTTTTCGAGGTAAGTTTTGCGATTTGTTAACTTCCTGCTTTTCAATAACACTTCTTTGACTTGTGTTGAACACTCTAACTCTTCCCCTTGAAATCATGTAGGAGCCACATGGTGAGGTGGAGTTTGTCTAAGTGCAGATGCAAAGTTTGGCCGTTGACCTGATGTAGTAGGTCTCTGCGTGTTGGAAGGGCTACTGGTGTGCATATGGACATCTGGAGCAGGTAAGGATACCACACTTGTCTTGGTCATGCAGGAGCTATGAGGATTACAGCCGGTCTGTCTGAGCGTATTTTGTATAGGACTTTTAGGATCATTGGTATGGGGGGAAGCGTGTACAGTAGACCTCTGTTCCAGCTGATAAAGGCGGCATCACCTCTGGATCCGGCACCCAAACCTCCTCTGGAACAGAAAAATGGACATTTTTGGTTTTGTGATGTTGCAAATAGATTGGTGGTTGGACGGCTCCATTGTCAGAAAATGTTGTGCAGCACTGTGTCGTTTAGTTCCCATTCGTGTTTGTGTGTGAATTTTCTGCCGAGGGCATCTGCTGTTATATTCTGGTGCACAGGGAGATATGAATCTGAGATACTTATGCAATGATGAATGCACCATGTCCATAGCTTCATTGCTTCTCTGCACAGGGAGTATGATCAGGCTTCCCCTTAGCAGTTTATATAGTACATGCATGCAATGTTCTCCATCATGATTTTTATTGTTTTGTTCCTTGTAAG
Organism: Emydura macquarii macquarii; assembly: GCF_026122565.2. NCBI lineage: Eukaryota > Metazoa > Chordata > Testudines > Chelidae > Emydura > Emydura macquarii. Next base: position 20,523 of record NW_027133243.1, read on the forward strand.
AGGGGAAAAGTGTAAGCATGCATTGCGTACCTCCTGAAGTTCTAGCAGGTTTATGTGTGGGGACATTTCCAGTCAAGACCACCTATCCTGTATAGTGTGGTGCGATAGATGTGCTCCACATCCAATAAGGGATGCATCTGTCGTGAGTATAATGGAGGGTGGCTTTTTGTAGAACAGGATGCTGGCCATCATGTTGGAATGATAAGTTCACCATATTAGTGAGTCCTTGACATGACTGGGCATTGTTAATACTTTTACTAGGCAGTGTCTCCGAGGTGTGTACATGGTAGATAGCCATGCTTGTAGACAGCGCATCTGCAGAGGTGTGTGCCTTACTAAGTACATAGAGGCTGTCATGTGGCCAAGAAGTTGGAGACATGTGGGCTTTAATCTACCAGGCCACACTGTCACTGACCTGAAAGTTGCTGTACTTCTCCAAAAAAACTACAAAAACAGACTTCAAAGAGAAACTGCTGAGTTAGAAATGATCTGCAAACTTGATACATTCAAACTGGATTTAAACAGATTTGGAATGGTAAATTGCTTTGCTCACCCATTCTCACCTCCTACTCAATGACTGTCATTAGACCCAAGTACCCGGCTTTCATCCTCCTCCCCCATTGTTCTCTATGCACTTGTATATGTATATGATGTTCCTATGTTTCTCATTTCTACATCTCTGCATCTGACAAAGTGAGCTGAGCCTCAAGAAAGCTTATGCCTGCTAAAATTAAATTTGTTAGTCTTTAAAGTGCCACAGAACTCTTGTTGTTTTTACTGTGTACAGATTAACATGGCTACCCCTCTGGAATGAGAGTAGGACTGTTTCTAATAGAAGAAACTAGGTTCCTGATGGTATCTAACCTCTTTTCCAGAAGTGATGTCTTTGCTGTGGTAGAATCGAGGTGCGCACCTATGAATTCTAGCTGTTGTACTAGGACTAGTGCAGATTTTTGGTGGTTTATCATGAGTCCCAGTGCTTGGAATAACAATATTGTTTGCCGGGTGGCTGTTAACACCTCTGTGTGAGTTCTTGCTTTTAATAGGCAATCGTTTAGGTATGGAAATATAATTATTCCCTCCCTGTGGAGGTAAGTGGTCACCACAGCTGACATCTTTGGGAATGCCCTTGGTGCTGTGGAAAGGCCAAAAGGGAGTACTCTTTATTGGTAGTGTCTATCTTGCAGGATGAACCTGAGAAACCATCTGTGAGCTGGGTGTCTGGTCACATAAAAGTAGGCGTCCTGCGAGCCGAGGACTGAAGACCAGTCCCCTTGTTCCAGTGCTGATATGATGGTCGATAGTGTGACCATTTTGAACCTTTGTATTTTTATGAACTTGTTTAGCCTTCTGAGGTCTAATATAGATCTCCATCCACCATTTTTCTTCTGGGTTAAAAAGTACCGGAAATAAAAACCCTTCCCTATATACTGTTGCAGTACCTGTTCTATTGCACCAAGGGATACTAGTCGATCTACTTCTTGTTGAAGGGGTTTCTCGTGAGTTAGGTCCCTGAAGAGGGACGGGGAAGGGGATTGGGAAGTAAGTATGTGGGTGAGGGGAAGGAGTGCCCTAAGCGTATAATCTCTAGTACCCATGTGTCAGATGTTATAGATGCCCAGATAGTTGGAATGGATGGAGAAGTTGGCTGACTATTGTGATAATAGTTTTTGCACTGGAACTTGAGGGAGGTCATTCAGGCCCTTGACCAAACTTTCAAAACTGATGTTTTGATGGTGGCTGCTGAGATGTTGATTGCTGCTGTTGCTGGCTATTTTGTTGTCTTCTCTGAGGTCTTTGCCTTGCTCAATTCATGTCGTATTACCTATGTTGGTATGGATATTGAGGGTATCTTCTTTGATAAGGCTGATATCTGTTATGTCTCCTCGTTGCAGGCGTGTATAAACCAAGGGTCCGCAATGTCACTCATGAGTCCTTCATTGTATGGAGGACTTCATCCATTTTCTTGCCAAATAATTTGGTTTTGTCAAATGGGAGATCTTCGATGGTAGATTGTAGATCCCTGGGTAAAACTGTTAGATGAAGCCATGAATCTCTCTGCATGACAATAGAAGTGGCTGTGCTTCTGGCAGCTGAGTCTGCTGTGTCAAGAGAGGCCTGCAAAGCTGTTCTGGATATAAGCTGACCCTCTGTGACAAGAGACTGGAATTGCTCTCTTCTCTCTTGTGGAATGACATCAATAAAATCCATGAATTTTGAATATGTGTCACGGTCATAGTTTGAGAGTAGTGCAGCATAGCTGGCTACCCATATTTGTAGAGTGGCAGAGGAGTAGACTTTCCATCCGAAAAGATCGATCCTCCTCCAGGTTTGTGTTGGGGTGTGGATTTCTGGTGAGTTTGCTTGCCCCTTTGCTGTGTGGCTTCCATGACCAGAGAGTTGGGAGGAGGGTGGGTGAAAAGGTATTCAGCTTATTTTGAGTGCACATAATATTTTTTATCGGCTCTTTTGCATATGGATGTGATGATGGTTGGAGTTTGCCACATGGTGTCTGCTGGTTCCATTAGTGCCTCATCCATCAGCAAAGCTATTTTCGATGGTGCAGTGTTGTGTAACATCTTCAAGAGCTTATGATGTTTTTCTGAAACCTCTTCCAGGAGTATTTCCAAGCCCTGTGCCACTCTTCTGAACAGCTCTTGAAATTGTCTGAAGTCGTCCGCATTAGTGGGTGGGAGCAGCATTATGGTATCATCCGGTGAGGAGGAAGAGTTATGTGGTGTTTGTAATGCTTGTGATTCTAACACATTGTCTACCTGTTCAGTGGCTTGTGATGGAGGGTTTATGGCCAAGTGCGTCGATTGCTGAGGGGACAGGTCTCTGTCCCTATGGGAAGTTGAGGGTTTGCTTTAATCCCTGGCCTGGTGAGGCCATGATTTCCAGGTGCATCACTGAATGAGGTATGTCATGGATGGGGCGAACCATGGAGGTGCGTACCATCATTGTCCTGGGTAACCTCCATATCCCCTATGACCAGGGGGAAAAGGTGTGGGTCTATGAGGTGAGGAGTGTTGAGGAGAAAATACTCCATCCTCGATATTGTCATCTTCTCCGCTGGATGATAGCACTGGGGACATTAGAGGTGATGTGTCCGTGCCATATAATGGAGAATGCTCTTGTTCCTGGTGCTTTGTCTTAGACTTGTGTTTTCTACCCAACACATGGTGCCGTGGAGTCTGTCGGTGCTGAAAAACTGAGGCGGTGTGAATAGAATGGTTGATGCCATTGCGTGCGTGGCTGCCTCGGTGTCGTAGCTACAGCTGGTGTCGGTGCCGTCGTCCACTCTGTTGTGCAATTCGGTGCCAAAAGTATAGTCAATGCCATGTTCACTGTCTGAATTGTTTTCGGCATCATGGCTGCTGGTGCCAGCAGCGATTTGTCCGTGCTGTATTGGAGGAGTATTTTTAGTATTTTGACTCTGAACTTTGTGCCATTGCTATGACGCTCCTTTGGTACTCTTAAGGATGCAGGCACAAAGGGAGTCTGGGCAACCATTATTTTCGTTGGTGCCAGCCTCTTTTTTGGCGGGCTTCTTGATGGTATTGAAGCCCTCTTCCTGCCTTGTCTGTCAGACGATAACGGTGAAGGTTTTCGTCCAGGGTCTGAGGCAGGTCTCAGGGAATTTTCCATTAGAATTAATTTCAACCTGAGTTCTCTGTCTTTTCTGGCCCTTGCCTTGAGGTTCTTACAGTGGGGTCATTTCTCTGTGAGATGTCCCTCACTGAGGCATCTTATACTTTGGGCAAGTCAGTCGGATGCCGGCATGGCATCTCTGCACGAAGTGCATCTTTTGAAGCCTGGGGAACCAGGCATAGTAACTGAATAACTACAAACTATGCTAAAGGATAGGGGAAAGGAGTTTAAAGAAAAATATATATAATAGTTTTTTTTATGGATAAGCGAAGCAAGCAATAACTGACTAAACTAACTAAACTAACATAACTTATTTCCTAATCAAAGTTTTCTGTCAGAATGTGCAGTTAAAAGGGAACTGTTGTGGCACCATCTAGGACTCTTCAGACGAAGATCTCTGACCTGGACGCAATGGCGCACCAGACACCTGAGGCTGAGCATGCATAGGGACATCACTCAATGAGGAAAGCTGCCTTATCATGATAGGCTTAAAGAGCTCGATCAGTTTACAAAGACAAGGTTCAGGGGTGACCTAAGTCTATAAGAACTTACATGGGGAACAAATATTTGATAATAGACTTTTAAATCTAGCTGAGAAAGGTCTAACACAGTTCAATGGCTGGAAGCGAAAGCTAGACAAATTCAGCCTGGAAAAGGCATACATTTATAACAGTGAGGGAACAGTTTATCAAGAGACGTGCTGGATTCTTCATCACTACCAATTTTTAAATCTAGGTTTGATGTTTTTATAAAAGCTCTACTCTAGGAATTATTTCAGGGAATTCCTCTGAAGGAATACAGGAGGTCAGTCTAGATGATCATAATGGTCCCTTCAGGCCTTGGAATCTATGTATCTAGTAGATGAGTTCAGGTGAAGCGAGAGAAGATTATGCCAAGCTCTCAATTACAGCATCAATCTGCTGCTGAGAGGACGATGTGGAATGCACAGCAGCTGAGAAAGTAGCAGTTGGTCACCTGTGCTGGAATCTCTGCTTCTTCCTCAGTGGTTCTGATGCCCACTGTGGCCACAGTAGAAAGAGCAAAAGGATGCTGTCCTAACGAGTTTTGAGTTCTGGCTTGCTTTCTCCGTAAGGCTGGGGCAGACAAGCCCAGAGAGCGCAAGACAACCCTACAGTCTTCTAATAAATGGAGGTTCTTGTTGATCTTGGAGTTTAAGAGGTTACAGACTTCGAAGGGAAGATTTTCTATAATAGTTTGAACCTCCTTGGGTAACAGTGACTGGCTTCGCTCATATCACTGTAGATGAGGCCATGGTGCATGAAACAATGTCAGAAACATCCACTGCAGCCTAAAGGGAAAATGGGGCAATCAGATGTCCCTTGTGCATGCTCTGTGATGAGTGACACTAACACTAGATGCAAATAGAAGTACTCAAACTCCTTGGGAGGGACTTGATACATTTACCTGCTCCTTTGGACGGGGCCAGTATTGATTTTGGCGTCTTCCAAAATTCCTTTACAACTAACAATCCCTCGCTAATAGGCAAAGCATATCTATAAGAAATGGAAATGTGCACAACATCATGCAGCTTATGCAACTTCTCTTGCACTGCTTCCAGTCTCTCCTCCTCCTGGCTCCCTAGGATCTGTGACTGCACCAATTCACCTGGTTGGGAAGGCTTATACTGCCTCATAGGGGAAAATAATCTAACCCTATGAGTGGGCAACAATGAAGCTTTGCTTGTAGGAACAGGACTGCATACCCCACGATGCCCAAAAGGGGCCACAATTGGTAACCATATGAGCACTGGACTGGTAGATCCAGGAGAATAAACCAAAGGAGTCTGTTCCTTGTGAGACCCAGGCTTTTTCTTGCTCAGAGTAGTCTCTAATTCCCAACGTGACGTCCATGGAGGGAGAGGGAGTGAGCAGGAGAGGACTCCCTGCAATGTAAGGATGGAGAAGATGCAAAGAAGTACATTTTCTCCAACAGCGGGGCTATCCTTTCCAATGTGATAAGGAGTCTTTGTGTCCTTTCTGGTCAGTACTGAGGCCATGGGTCCCACGATGCTGGGTACTGGAGAGCTGGACACAAAAATTATCAGTATTGAAGGGTTGGTGCTCAAGGAAAAGCGGACTGCAGATAGAGCCAGTACTTCAGGCACTCTTTTCACACTCAGTGATTTGACACCAGAGGGACCCGTCTCAGCCAATTGGCTACACATTGACTGTGGAGTCTGAGAAAAATCTAACTCATGGTGACTCCTCTGTATCACTTTCATAGGCACTGGAGGAGGTGAGCAAGGGCTCAGCTGTGGGGGAGGACTGAGCTACTCTCCATTCTCAGACCCTGACCCTTTCTTTGACAAGTGAGCCCAAGGGCTCGAAGATGAGTCACAGATCACAGGCTCACACAGGGATGAAGCCTGCTCAGGCCTGTCAGAGCATTTTCCTTTGGAGGCTGAGATCTGAGGAGGAATCGTGTAAGGCGAACCTCTCTCATTTTCTGAGTTCCCACTTATTGTTCAATTTCATGAAAGGCAGATGAAAGGGTGAGAAGAACACAAGAAACGATAAGGACATGCAGTAGCTGAGCAAGAGGAGTCAGGAGAAAACACAGGGAGAAAGTGGAAATAAAGATGAAATAAGTTGGGGGAAGAAAACACAGTGAGAAGCAGAATGGGGGAGGCAGAGGGAAGGGATGGGAGAGGTATCAAATATTATCCATTTTACTGACATGGGCTGTCCATCCTGATGCACATCCAAACTGACTGGTTACTTACATCCCTCTGTTCTGGGTGGTGGCTGCCTCAAGTGTACCTATTCCCACAATAAACATAGTTACCTCAATTTACCCCCCTCCCCACCTTGGCAACCCAGCTATCCACAGCCTCCTCTGTATCTCCACCCACCACAACTTCCTTGCACTCCCGGAGAAAGTCTACATCTCCGTTCCCCCCACTCAATAATAATTCCTTTTAAAACTGCATTAGTTTCTGGAGCCAGATGGGGGGACAGGATGGCAGGGATCAGACATTGACACGTGCGTGTCTGTTGAAGGTGTGTGGCTGGGAGTACAGAGGGGCAGTGCCCTGTCAGAACAAAAGGATTAGGAACAGGAAGATACAAATTGACTCGCCGGGTCAGACCAATGGGCCCATCTCATCTGGCATCACCCACACCACTCCCTGCCACCTCAGATCACACCAGTGGGCCCTGCCAACTGTGAAGGGAAAAGAAGATGGGGTCTCTGTTTCTGCTGAGAACTGATTTTTAGAAATGGCTGCAAAAGCCTGAGATTGAAAGTGCCTTTCTAGCAGAAGTTTAAATCTTAGAATGTTAAGGGTTAACAAGATAGTTATGGAACCTAGACGCCAGCAGGGATGGAATGCAGAGAAAGACCTTGTAACTTAGATAAGGAAAGTTGCAAATACTGAGCTAAGAAAATTCCTAGATAAGTAGTTTTTTTTAGTATGTATGATCATGGAAACTGAGACGTATAAAGACTTGTTTGTGTAAGGCTATATAAACTGTTAACATAAAATTCTAAGTCGTCGCCCCTTACATCTGAAGGGACTACCTTCTTTACATAAAGAATAAACTCTGACTTTGCTAATCTGTTGTTTGGCTAATTCTGGACCATCCGCTAGGCAACGGACATGTTAGTAAGGACCCCTGAGTTTGGGTTCTTCCACAATTGGCACCCCAGATGGGACACGCCTAGCGCGCATCCTCCTTGTCTCGGCTCCACTGAAACTACCCAGCCGGCACCAGGTGAATTCACCTATTTGGGTTACTTCTGGGGAGCTGAGGCGGTGGAGAGGCGATAAGGTAAAGTCCCTTGTTTATTTTATTAGCAAAGTCTACTGTTATAATTCCAATCTGTAATTCCCTGTGTGGGTGAGAGTTGGTGAGCAATGTTATAATTCCAATCTGTATTCCCCTGTGTGGGCGAGAGTTGGTGAGTAACTTCTGATCAGAAACCCCAGTTATGGGTGCGGGGCAATTTTCTCCCACCCTTGGGAGTCCTTTGGACTATATGGTTAAAATTTTAAGTCTATTCCAGATTCTTAGGGTTTGTCTGTAAAGCGCTTAATTTTGTTATGTAAAATGACATGGCCAGGTTGTTTTTCTGGAGATTTTAGTAAACAATAGCCACAGGAAGGTACCTTTGACTTAGATAAACTGCAATATTTAAAGGGGTTAATAGAAAATCCACACCCTAAGCAAATGGAATATTGGTATCTGTGGGATAATGTAGCTTTTAAACGCCATACGGAAAGTCAGCTAGCTAGCTATAAATCAACTGTGAAGAATTTAGAAAGGAAATTGGCAACTGTTGCGTCGTCATCTGCACCGCCGATTTCTAACACTGGTGAATTTATTTAAAAAATCTATCCTTCTCTTACTAATCCTCTGCCTTACAATGAAAAGAATTTACAAGCAGGGAAAGCAGAGGAGGAGGATTGGCCACCACCTCCTTGCTGTGTGTTTGAGGGAGAGGGAGAGTTTAAGACTCGAGAGGAATCCTCATTTTCCCCTACCGCACCCCCTGGTATTACTCCCAGACTGTCAGATAAGCCTGTCAGTAAGGGAACTAGGGCTTAGGTTCGTCGCAGACTTGATGAAGAGCCTTCCTTTTCTGATTTATCCCCTAATTTTCCTATTCCTACTGTTCAGGCTCCATTAAGAACTTATCCTGTCCCTATTGGAGATGGAAGCATTCAGCAATCTCTTGTTCATATTTCTTTTGCTCCACAAGATCTGCTCTTATGGCAACAGAATACTCCGCATTTAAATTAACGACCCCAAAGTGAAAATGTTCCGACCATTCAAAGGGAGGATGATTTAGAAGATATAGATTAGGGTGAAGAGGGAGACTTCACTCTGTTAGCTTCGCTTGCTGTTGTTTTATTTTATTTAGATTCTTCTGATCCACAATTAAAAATTCAGGTAGGGGAACAAGTTTATAGTTGTTTAATTGATTCTGGAGCGGAGTTAAGCTTACTTAAAAATTCTGAGGTTCCTCTGAACCCTAAGCATTCTGTTCCGGTAGCGAGGGTGTCAGGAAAAATACACTGTGATTCCCAGACTAAACCTACACTTGCTTGTATAGGACCTCTTACAGAACAATATGCTTTTTTGATTTCTCCAGATTGCCCTCATCACTTGTTTGGGAGAGAGTTGTTATGTGAACTGAATGCCACTATGATTTTTACACCAGAGGGAATTTTTATGTCTTTTCCTAGTTCACTGGTTCCTTTATTTCAGGCTTTAATTACTGAAGTTGTCGTTAAACCATCTCTTCCTCATCCTGCATTAAGTGAAGTACCTGAAGGGTTATGGGCTCATACTTCTACTGAAGTGGGGTTATTAAAATCTGCAGACCCAGTTAAAATTACTGTTCGTCCTGGTCCACCGCCTACGGTGCCTCAGTATCCTTTATCTTAGGAAGCTATCGAAGGAATTCACCCAGTGATTTAAGAGTTTTTAAAGCAGGGTATTTTAGTACCTTGTCAATTTTCTTGTAATACTCCTATATTACCTGTTAAGAAACCTAGACCAGGTCCAGATGGAAAACCTGTGTATAGATTTGTACAGGATTTTTGTATTATTAATTCTTATGTGGTCCCACGACATTTAGTGGTTCCAAACCCAGCAACTATTTTTACTTCAATTCCACCCTCTTCCACTTATTTTACTTGCATTGATCTTTGTGCTGCATTTTTTTTAATACCTATTTATACAGATTTGTGGGGTTTTGGGAATGGTTAGTTATTACAGGCAGTGAATTTTTAATTTTGCTGCAATGGCTAATCCTCTGGTTACACTTACTAAAGTTTCTGAGACTGATCCACCTCCTTGGTCAGAAGAAGCTGAGGCTTCTTTCATTTCTTTAAAGCAAGCCTTATCTTTAGCCCCAATATTAGGGCTTCCCAATTATTTTAAATTGTTTAATTTTTACTGTTATGAACAACAGGGTACTGCATCTGGAGTGCTTATACAACCAATGGGAGGGGCTTAATTACCAATTGCATATTTTTTATGTCAGCTTGATTCTGTGACACAGGGTTATCCAGCCTGTTTTAGAGCTGTGTCAGCTGCTGCTTTACTAGTTCCAAAAGTACAAGATCTGGTGCTTGGACATTCTTTAACTCTTTATGTGCCACATGCTGTAGAAGCCCTGTTAACTAAAGGAAAAACTCAGCATATTTCAGCACAAAGCCTTACTCAATATGAAATTGTGCTTTTAGCAGCTGATAATATTATTATCAAACATTGTGCATTCCTAAATCCAGCTACATTATTACCGATTCCCACTGAAGGGGAACCTCATGATTGTGATTATGTTATTTCTCAGAGCACTACACCTCGCCCTGATCTTCAGGATATTCCTTTGACTAATCCAGATTATATTCTGTATATTGATGGTTCTTGCTTTGTCGATGAGACAGGAATGCGTAGAGCGGGGTATGCGGTATGTACACCACATGAGGTTTGGGAAGCTCATTCTTTACCTAATGTATTTTCTGCTCAATTGACTGAATTGATTGCTCTTACATGTGCTTGTTGTTTAAGTGTAAATTGTTCTGTTAATATTTATACTAATTCTTGCTATGCATTTGGAGTTTGTCATGCTTCAGGACAAATTTGGAAGCAAAGGGGTTTTCTTACTTCTTCAGGACAGCCCATAGCACATGCTTAGGCTGTGAATAATTTGCTTGTTTTTATTATGTTATTTTTTATTGTTGTTATTTTTTTGTAAAGCTCATACTTCTGCTTTGGATGAAGTCTCCTGTGGAAATGCATTTGCAGATTGAGCTGCAAAGGCTGCAGCCAGGAACGCCTTTCCCCCTCCTGGTATACAGACAGTCTGTGCCTCCTGGCCAGCTCAATTTTCTATCTTCCCTTCGGAGATTTCTGATTCAGTTCCATCTTCAGAACTGGACAATTGGAAGACTCTTTGGGCAATTTTTTTTTTGACAATATATGATTTTTTTGCCTAAACTTGTCCGCTCTGCCCACCAAGGTGGCCATGCATGCAAAGGGGGGATAGCTGATCAGGTTCTGCGATTTTGGTGTGCTCCAGGTATTCATCAAGTGGCTAAACAAGTATTTCAAGGTTGTGTTACCTGTCAAAAGTATAACGTGGGACGTCACAAGCCATAACAACTGGGGTCACCAGAATGGGTCTATGGTGTTACCATTAGCTTTAATGTATCTAAGAATTATGCCAATTAGAAAGACAAATTTATCTCCCTATGAAGTTCTTTTTGGGAGACCATTTCAATTGGGGGGAAGCCTGACACCTGCACACACCAGTCTTATGGGTGGAGATGAGGAGTTGGTTGCATACGTTATAAAATTACAAAAGACACTTACTGCTATTTTTAAGTTTTCTAGAGATGCTCAGAGAAATTCTTTAGATGTGGCTGTGCATGACATCCAGCCAGGAGATTGGGTATTGCTAAAGACATTTTCACGCAAGAATTGCTTAGAACCAAGGTGGGATGGTCCTTACCAGGTGCTGTTAACAACGTACACTGCTGCAAAGCTACAGGGAAAAGAAGCCTGGTACCACTGCACCCATCTAAAGAAAGTACAATCACCTGATGCTAATCCTTAGAAGGAGAAGATTTCTAAGTGCAATGAGGGAGCTCCGCTGGACCGAGGTCCCAGAAGCAGACGTGGAAGGGTGAAGAACCACAGGCAATCCCCTTGTGGTTGCTCTGAAGTAGACGGTCGATGGAGTCAAGAGTGCACCAGGAAAGGAATACTAATGGACTTTATTATTTTGATAATATTTTAATCATTTTGTTAATTATTTTGTGGTGTGTTTGTTATATTAAGGGGATAAATTGTTTTAGAATTAGTGTAGAAGATGGATTTGTTATTTTTGATGATGTTTTTAATTAATTTAAATATGGACAATGCAGATTTTAAAGCCAATTCATTTTATACATTGATAAAGAATTTAACTGCATCTTGGGAGGTTAAAGATTGTTGGGTGTGCTCTTTTATGGCAACCCATCATCAGGAAGGAATACCCCTAATACCTATTCCTGTGCCAGTTAATGAATGGGAAGTTTGGCCTGGACTAATCCCATGGGAACACTAATAGGGAAAGAACACCGGTTGGGAATGAGGTTGATCCCAGAGACTTAATTCTCTCGGGAAAGAAACCAGCAGCACCAATATGTGTGCAATGGATACAACCTGTACTGGTAACAGAATCAGACTAACCCTGGTTAAACATTACCTGTGAAGTAAGGAATGTAGGGAAATATTCATAATGCAAATACATTGTCCATCTACCTACAGTGGAAGGGAAAAAAATCAGTAAAACTTTGATACAGAAACGAGGATCAAATGCCACTAAGTTGAATGAGAAGAGAGTTTATAATTGTACGCTAGATGCCACCCGAGGAATTTAGTGTAACAACACTCACAAATGGTGGATGAAGCTAGAGAATATGAATTTATATAAAAATGACCAGTTTAGAGAAGAGGTTTGGAAAATTCAAAAGGCTACTACCATCAATCAATATGTAAATGATACCTGGTTTGAATGGGCTAACATCATGTTACATGTGCTATACCAAGCCCATTCCAATAGTTGCAAAGGAGTTACTCCAATAGAAGGTGTATGGTGGGCATGTGGAAATTGGGCGGGAAAAACTTTACCACCAAGGTGGAGAGGAAGATGTACTCTAGTATATCTCTGGCCTGGAGGTGTGCATCCAGTTCCTCTACATGAGGTTGTGTATAATCACCGACCTAAGAGAAGTTTTAGGCCCACCCTGGATGCTCACCATTATAACCCATTGACTGAACACTCTTCAGCATTCTGGAGAGGATGGAGAATGTTTTTGTCCTGGCAAGGAGTGGGTGATTTGGAGTATGCACTGAGAAATTTTTCAGCAGAATTTGAGATATTTGCCAATGTAACTGGAGATGCTATTTTAAAATTACAGGCTGAAATTGAATCACTGGCACAAATGAGTATCCAAAATAGGTTAGCCCTAGACCAATTATTAGCTCAACAAGGAGGAGTTTGTGTAATGTTGAATCAAACCTGTTGTTTTTATAAAAATGAATCAGGTCAAATCGAGATGGATGTACACAAAATTTGGAATGTCAGCAGATTTTTTCATGAATTCGCTAACCCTCCAATGCCACCGTCTGGCATTGATATTTCATGGTCATCCATCTGGAATGCTCTGACTTCTTGGTTACCAGACTTATCATGGTTTAAAAAATTGTTTGTAGCTATAATAATGTTAATGTTAATGTTAATGTTTTGTTGTAAGCAGTGTTACTGTTCATTATTCCAGCAAAATAAGGTTTAAACCCCCTAAGAAACAGATGGTGCAAAGGTTAATACAGTACTGGTATATTGGCAAGGGCAATGAAGGAATATATTATGATTGTGTTTCTAGTAGTAGAACTATTAGAAACAAAAGGGGGAACTGTGAAGGGAAAAGAAGATGGGGTCTCTGTTTCTGCTGAGAACTGATTTTTAGAAATGGCTGCAAAAGCCTGAGATTGAAAGTGCCTTTCTAGCAGAAGTTTAAACCTTAGAATGTTAAGGGTTAACAAGATAGTTATGGAACCTAGACGCCAGCAGGGATGGAATGCAGACAAAGACCTTGTAACTTAGATAAGGAAAGTTGCAAATACAGAGCTAAGAAAATTCCTAGATAAGTAGTTTTTTTAGTATGTATGATCATGGAAACTGTGACATATAAAGACTTGTTTGTGTAAGGCTATATAAACTGTTAACATAAAATTCTAAGTTGTCGCCCCTTACATCTGAAGGGACTACCTTCTTTACGTAAAGGATAAACTCTTACTTTGCTAATCTGTTGTTTGGCTAATTCTGGACCATAGAATCATAGAATCATAGAATATTACAGTTGGAAGGGACCTCAGGAGGTCATCTAGTCCAACCCCCTGCTCAAAGCAGGACTAACCTCTGCTATATCATCCCAACCAGGGCTTTGTCAAGCCGCAGCTTAAAAACCTCTAAGGATGGAGATTCCAACCTCCCTAGGTAACATTCCAGTGCTTCACCACCCTCCTAGTAAAAACTTTTTCCTAATGTCCAACCTAGACCTCCCTCCCTGCAACTTGAGACCGTTGCTCCTTGTTCTGTCATCTGCCACCACCGAGAACAGCCTAGCCCCATCCTCCCTAGAACCCCCTTTCAGGTAGTTAAAGGACGCTATCAAATCCCCCTCACTCTTCTCTTTTGCAGACTAAACAAGCCCAGTTCCCTCAGCCTCTCCTCATAAGTCCTGTGCTCCAGCCCCCTAATCATTTTTGTTGCCCTCCGCTGGACTCTCTCCAACTTGTCCACATCCTTTTTGTATTGGGGGGCCCAAAACTGGACACAATATTCTAAATGCGGCCTCACCAATGCCGAATCCAGACAGAATAAAACTTCCCGTGACCTGCTAGCAATGTCTCTAATGCAGCAATATGCCATTGGCCTTCTTGACAACCAGGACACACTGCTGACTCATATCCAGCTTTTTATCCACTGTTACCCCCAGGTCCTTTTCTGCAGAGCTGCCCAGTTCTCCTTGTCCCCAGTCTATAGCTGTGCATGGGATTCTTTCTTCAGTGGAGGACTCTGCACTTTTCTGAACCTCATTAGATTTCTTTTCAATCCTCCAGTTTGTTTAGGTCACTCTGTATCCATCCCTACCTTGCAGGGTATCTACCACTCCCCCAGCTAGTGTCGTCCGCAAACTTGCTGAGGGACAATCACCCCATCCTCCAGATCATTAATGAAGATGTTGAACAAAACCGGCCCCAGACCGACCCCTGGGGAACTCCGCTTGTGACAGCTAGACATGGAGCCATTGATCACTACTCGTTGAGCCCTATGCTCTAGCCAGTTCACTATCCATTTTATAGTCCATTCATCCAACCCATACTTCTTTAACTTCAGCTGATAAGAATACTGTGAGAGACTGTATCAAAAGCTTTGCTAAAGTCAAGGTATATCACATCCACCGCCTTCCCCACATCCACAGAGCCAGTCACCTCATCATAGAAAGCAATCATGGTCAGGCATGACTTTCCCTTGGTGAATCCGTGTTGACTGTTCCTGAACCTTCCTCTCTTCCAATGCCTTAAAATGGATTCTTAAGGACCTGCTCATGATCTTTCCAGGGATTGAGGTGAGGCTGACCATCCGCTAGGCAACAGACATGTTAGTAAGGACATGTTAGTAAGGACCCCTGAGTTTGGGTTCTTCCACACAACCTAGCGCCCCTCTCCTGCGCTACAGCAAAACAGTGGTTCATCCAGAAATTCAAGTACTGTCTCTATGCTGCCGACTCACACATCTGCCCTCGCTAGTCAGATCCTGTCTCCTTCTGTTCAGACTGAAATCTCAGCCTCTGACATCTCCTTGTGGATGTCTAGCCAGCAGCTTAAGCTCAACAGCTGAAAAAGCTCCTGATCTTTCCCTTAAGCCTCCTCCGCCCTCTTTTCTCAACCACTGTGGACATTCTCCCATCCTGCCTGTCATTCACGCAGGTACACACAGACACTCTCTAAGTCCTCACATCCAGGCTAGATCTCAAACTTACCGATACTTTCTGCATCACATCTCTAAGATAGGCCTGCCCTGTCCATCCACACAGTTAAAACGCTGGTCCAGGCTTTCAACATCTTGTGTCTCGATTACTGCAACATCCTTCTTTCAGGCCTTGACAAATGCAGTCTTGGCCCACACATCTCCATTCAGAATGCTGCTGCAATGATCGTTCTCCTTGTCCGTCACTTTGGCCATGTCACCTCTCTCTGAATCCCTTCACTGGCTCCCCGCTTCTCTATCACACCAGACATACACCGCTTGTCTTCATGTCCAAGGCCTTTCCTGGCCTATCCCCATCCCATCTATCATCTCTGCCTTCGGTATCAAACAGTCAATTCACACAACATCCTGGACAGGTTCAGATGCATCCCTGGGCCGTTCTGCTCTGCCACCATCTAAGAGCAGCTGTGGGCACAACCACATACCCAAACTGCAACACAAGTCACAAATCTCCCTCACACCACTGTGCACTGACTGTCTGCTTAGCCTACGTTGGGATTTTCATGAACCATCCCTTAGTGATTCCAGATTCCACAGGCCACCCACCAAGCCAGACACAAATGCACATAACCCGCATTGATATAAAGGTCAAGGAATATTCTGTGACTCCCTCACATCTGGCTCATCTCAGTAAAGCAACATTTGAAGCTTTTCATGCTTTCATGGCCTAGCCAAACATTCATAACATGAAATAAAATGGTCTTAAGGTATGCCTGTGTTCGTCATCTGTTACAGGTAGGTTCTGTGGAGCAACGTGCCCTGACATTGGCCAAAGGCAGACCCCCCGAACCATGACACCCTACGCAGCAGTTTAAATCTGTCCTTGTGGACCATTTCCTTAGCTGCAATATCACCTTCCCCTCTGCTTACCTTTCCTTCTGATCCTGCCCCCTGAACTAAGCCAGCATGCGGAGAAGCAGGAGATCCTTGGTGCAGGTCTGGGGTCTGTGAGAGTTTGAGAAAAAATTATTTCCTATGAGAGTGCACAAAATCCAGTACCACCACAATATTTCCCCAACACCCCTTTACCCACACACACACACCTCACTCCCCTTACACACACAAAGTAACTGTCAGAGGTGATAATGGAAGGGGGGTGAAGTTCCCCTCTCCTCTTCGTGATGCACTTGGGGCTGGCAATGGGCTACTGACCCACTGCATGGCTGCAGAGTGCCTAAGTGTCACTTTACCTTTTTTACCTCTGGTTTTGGTGCTGATTTAGAAACCATTCCATCAGCATGGGTGGAAGGAGGCTGCTGTTTTACTGTGACAAAAGGAATGAGAGATTTCAAACACGGCTGAGATGGAGTGATAATGTTGGTGAGCCCCACATTGTCGGGGAGATGAGGGCTGCACACTGGAAGTGGGAGGGGGACAGACATAGCAGCGTTACTGTGGCTTAGAGAGGCATGCGTTTTAGTCCAGATGCAATGCAATACACACGCACACAGAGACAGAGATATCTAACTAGATTGTTATGTGCTTATGGAAAAGGAGATTACAGTAAGAGAAAGCCAGTATGAAATGCATTGGAAGCAATAAAGGATGATGCCATATGACCAGGGGCAGCGCCAGCCTCTTCCCAGTGGAGGGGTTGAGGTGGGCTTGAGAAAAAATGGGAGGATGGGGGACTGTGCCTGCCATTGCCATGAGGGCCTGCCCCTTTCCATGGCCCCACCTCTGCTCCACCTCGGATTAGTATGAGCCACGCTTTCTCCTCTCCACAAGGGGGAGAAATCATCTTCACTATCTCTGATGGTTTTCCCAACCTACCAGCATCAGCTCAGGCTTATGCAGATTGATCTTCAGCCTGCTCACTCTCATCCATTCCCCAATCTCCCTCACACCACTGTGCATTGACTGTCTGCATAACCTGCCTTGGGATTTTCCAGGAACCGCCTCTTAGTGATTCCAGAATAAAGCTGAGTGAATGCAAGCCTTTATGGATTACCAAAGGGACTGAATTCCATAGCCAAAAAAACCCTCCATCACTCTCCCCCAAGACGTACAGTCATTCTTTTACTTTAAGTTTAGCATCGTTGTTTACAAAAGAGACATTGCACTGCTAACCTTTGGATCATTAATTTGTTTCTCAATAATTTCTTTGAAGAATACGAGTTTTTTCAAATCCTTTACAAGCTCATCCTTCTCCATTTTATAGTTATCCCTCTTTCTTTCCAGCTCTTTCATCTCATTTTCTAGCTTATTTCTCTCCTTTTCCAGTTCTTCCATCAGCACAGTGCTCTTTTCAATATCTTGCATTTTCTTTTGGATGTTTAGAAGCTCAACTTCAGACTTTTGTATCTCCTCCTCTCTTTGTCTCAACATCCTTTTGATCTCTTCCAACCTGTCATTGATTGTTGCAATGAGCTCTGCATACACCTGTGTGCGATAAAATCAGTCACAAATTATATTGTAGAGCAGCTGACACCAATTTCAAAATGGACATTCCATACACTTTCAATATTAAGAGACCATTAAGGCTGCAAATTGAAGCATTCAAGTGTCAGGATGACAAAACTAAAGTTGTCTATGCAGAATGGGGGGAGGTGGAAGAAAGGAAAGATAAAAGTCAAAAGTATTGAAGAGGAATGAATTAAGATATTTATAAAGCTGTGAAATGGGAAACCTGCAGGAGTCAGTGCATGAAATATAGAAACTAAAAAAGTTACGTGAGAGAAGAGGATCCATTCCACATTTCTTTTCTAATTACATAACATGGAAACAAGGTACATGAAGGGAGAAAATATTGATGATGTTCTGGGAGAGTCATAACTCTCTGCACATAACAGCCTTCAGACATTCAATTTCTGTCATATTGACTGGGGGAGCATATTGGAATAAATGATCTATTCTCACTGCTCGTTATTCATGTAAACCGACATTTTCTAAACGGGTCACTAAATGACACCTGGGCCTTGGGCTAGAACAGACGACTGCAGCCAGTCACAAGGTGTGCTTGGAAGTTCCAAAGATCCCATTGGCCAGAGACACTGTGCAAGGCTACTTCATGGCCTCTCTTTACCCTGGAGTCTCAATGAGCTCCACCTGCTCTTCACAAACGTGGAGGCTCTGTGTCCTCAAATCCATTTTTTTTTTTTTTTAATCTCTGGTTCAGTTTGTCCCCGTCTAATAGAAAAAGGTGGGGAGGGAATTTCCCCTTTGATGATCTGCAGTGATCATACCAGGGTGGTTGTCACAAGGGAGGGTGAAACAGAGAGTTCCATTCCCCTGAGGTGTTTATCCCTTTCCTTTCAATTGTCTCTTCCCCAGTTCAACCTCTCTCTCCCCATTTTGCCATATTGTTCATTCTCAGTCCACATCACAGATTAACAGAGACTCATACTAACCTGCAGGGGACTTGATTCCACTGTTTTATTTATATGTTGTATCATGTTCTCATCTGGCGATATTCTCTGAATGGAAACAAAATTTATATCAACAGGAAAGAGTTATACAGATAGGGCCAAATTTCCAAAAGAGCTCAGGGTTACATTTTCAAATACTCAGAACCCTATATTATGATTTTCAAAAGAGCTCAGCTCCTAATGTAATGAGGTCTTCTGAAGATCAGGCCCATAGTGCTTTGCCTGAGAGCAGAGATGGTGAAGCTATGGCATGTGGTAATAACTCAACTAATAAAGACAACAAATTGGCACCTAGGAAACAGGGGCAGCGCAGCCAGAAGAGCTGTCTGGAAAACAGAATTTTCACTCCATGGGAAATGTCAACATTATAAAATTAGTTTCTGTTCCAAACTGGAATGAAAAGTCAAAATGTAAAATCATTTTGCAGAACAAAAAATTTCCAAAGACGCTTATTCAGAAATATTGAGACAACAGCTTACTTACCTCACAGCGACTGTTGTTCTTTAAGATGTATTGTACACATGGATCCCACTTCCGGTGTGCACATCCTCATGTGTGCAAGATTGATTTTTTTGGCCAGCAGTGTCCATTGTGTTTGCACCTACACCCAGAATGCCCTCTCTTTCCCCACCTGAGGGCATAAAGGGCAGGTTGAGCCCAACTACCCCTCAGTTGTTTCACCAGCACGGAATCCCAGAGCTACAGGACCCCGTGAAGCGGGGAATGAAGGTGGGTCACACAATCCATGTACACAATACTGTGACACTCTGTGTCTGAAAGAACACCCCATATCCTCTTATTCACCACTGTCATATAATTATGATATGTTCTGTAAACGGATTTCTGTACATGGTGAGCTTTGAGGGTACCCCATGGATCTATTAAAAGCAGAACACATTTTTAAAGCTGCACTACCTCCAAGACATCATGGGAGTAAACATGAGTGAGGATACTTTTGAAGAAAATTATACAAGCAAACGCAAACCAGGATTTTTGGAAAAAATACTAGCTCTGAGAGAGAGAGAAAAAATACCATTGTATATTAAAAAAAGTTTAATTTTCACTGTAGTAAAATGTGTATAGTATGAAAGGTTTTTGATTTTGTTTTTTTCCCTATTTTTCATATTTCTTAAACTCATTTTATCCCATTTTAACCTTTGAAAAATAAACTCTTAAAATTTATCAGACTTTTTTTTTTTTTTTTACAAATAAAACTGCAAGTGCAGAATACTAAATATGCTCAAGCATTGCCTCAACAGAGTACTATACCACCACTAGCCCTTTAGGGGGAAATCAGATTACAATGTTATTAGCCAAAGAGTTTGGTTCTTCAGTTAGGGATGAAACATAAGCAGTTCTAAGTCTAATGTGCCAGATGGATTACAGTGTAAATGTTCAGAGAGAGCGAGAGACTAAGAGGACTGAAATCCAGCAATGACTCACAGAACCTAACTAGCTCAAAGGGGGAATGTTGTGAGCATCAAACTTAAGCTCCATTCAGACACTGAGGGTATGTCTATACTGCCGACTCCTTGGGGATCAATGCAGCGGAATCGATTGAGTGGGCTGTGTAGACCCACTCAACCAATCCCGGAATTGCTCTCCAGTTAACGTGATTAATCCACCTCCCTGAAAGGAGTATGGCTGCATTGACCAGAGGGCGTCTCCCATCGATGCTGCTCGGAGAAGATGCCTACAGTAGAGACCGTCGCATTGTGGAAGTAAATGTGTGGTTACGCAGGTGGTGTAGAAGAGAGGGCTTTGGATTCTTCGATCATGGAATGTTGTTCCAGGAAGAAGGATTACTAGGAAGAGACGGGATTCACCTAACGAAGAGAGGGAAGAGTATCTTCGCAGACAGGCTGGCTAACCTAGTGAGGAGGGCTTTAAACTAGTTTTGACGGGGGATGGGGACCAAAGCCCCAAGGTAAGTGGGGAAGAGGGACACCACAAGGAAGCAAAAGGAGGAGGGTGCAGCAGGGGAGGCCTCCCGATTCATACTGTGAAAGTAGGCCAATCGGCTAGTTATCTCAAGTGCCTGTACACAAATGCAAGAAGCCTGGGAAACAAGCAGGAGGAACTGGAAGTCCTGGCACAGTCAAGAAACTACGACATGATTGGAATAACTGAGACTTGGTGGAATAACTCTCACGATTGGAGCGCTGTCATGGATGGGTATAAACTGTTCAGGAAGGACAGGCAGGGGCGAAAGGGGGAGGAGTTGCACTGTATGTAAGAGAGCACTATGACTGCTCTGAGCTCCAGTATGAAACTGGACATAAGTCAGTTGAGTGTCTCTGGGTTAAGCTTAGAAGCAAGAACAATAAGCGTGATGTCGTGGTGGGTGTCTGTTACAGACCACCAGACCAGGAGGATGAGGTAGATGAGGCTTTCTTTACTTAACTAGGGAAAGTTTCCAGTTCACAGGACCTGATTCTCATGGGGGACTTCAATCACCCTGACATCTGCTGGAAGAGCAATACAGCAGAGCACAAACAATCCAGGAAGTTTTTGGAGAGTGTCGCTGACAATTTCCTGGTGCAAGTGCTGGAGCAACCAACTAGGGGCCGTGCTTCTCTTGACCTGCTGCTCACAAACAGGGAAGATTTGGTAGGGGAAGTAGAAGTGGGTGGCAACCTAGGCAGCAGTGACCATGAGTTGGTTGAGTTCAGGATCCTGACAAAAGGAAGAAAGGAGAACAGCAGGATACGGACCATGGACTTCAGAAAAGCGGACTTTGACTCCCTCAGGGAACTGATGGGCAGGATTCCCTGGGAGGCTAATATGAGGGGGAAAGGAACCCAAGGGAGCTGGCTGTATTTTAAAGAGACCTTATTGAGGGCACAGGAGCAAACCATCCCGATGTGCAGAAAGAATAGCAAATATGGTAGGCGTCCAGCTTGGCTTAACAAAGATGTCCTTGGCGAACTTAAACGCCAAAAAGAAGCTTACAAGAAGTGGAAGCTTGGTCAGATGACTCGGGAGGATTATAAAAACACTGCTCGAACATGCAGGAATGAAATCAGGAAGGCCAAAGCACAACTGGAGTTGCAGCTAGCAAGGGACGTGAAGGGGAACAAGAAGGGTTTCTACAGGCATGTTGCCAACAAGAGGAAGATTCGGGAAAGTGTGGGCCTCTTAGAGAATGAGGGAGGCGACCTAGTGACGCAGGATGTGGAGAAAGCTGAGGTACTCAATGCCTTTTTTGCCTCTGTCTTCACAGACAAGATCAGCTCCCAGACTACTGTACTGGGTGGCACAGAATGGGAAGGAGGCGAACATCCTGCAGTGCTGAAGAAACAGGTCCAAGACTATTTAGAAGGATTAGACATACACAAGTCCATGGGGCCGGATGCAATGCACCCAAGGGTGCTGAGGGAGTTGGCTGAGGTGATTTCAGAGCCATTGGCTATTATCTTTGAAAGCTCGTGGCAACAGGGGGAGGTCCCTGAGGACTGGAAAAAAGCAAATATAGTGCCCATCTTCAAAAAAGGGAGGAAAGAGGATCCGAGGAACTACAGACCGGTCAGTCTCACTTCAATCCCTGGAAAAATCATGGAGCAGGTCCTTAAGGAATCCATTTTAAGTCACTTGGAAGAGAGGAGGGTGGTCAGGAACAGTCAACACGGATTCACCAAGGGAAAGTCATGCCTGACCAACCTGATTGCTTTCTATGATGAGGTGACTGGCTCTGTGGATGTGGGGAAGGCGGTGGATGTGATATACCTTGACTTTAGCAAAGCTTTTGATACTGTCTCTCACAGTATTCTTATCGGCAAGTTAAAGAAGTATGGGTTGGATGAATGGACTATAAAATGGATAGAGAACTGGCTAGAGCATAGGGCTCAACGAGTAGTGATCAATGGCTCCGTGTCTAGCTGGCAACCGGTCACAAGCGGAGTTCCCCAGGGGTCGGTCCTGGGGCCGGTTTTGTTCAACATCTTCATTAATGATCTGGAGGATGGGGTAGATTGCACCCTCAGCAAGTTTGCAGATGACACTAAGCTGGGGGGAGTGGTAGATACCCTGGAAGGTAGGAATACGATACAGAGTGACCTAAACAAACTGGAGGATTGGGCCAAAAGAAATCTAATGAGGTTCAACAAAGAAAAGTGCAGAGTCCTGCACTTAGGAAGGAAGAATCCCATGCACAGCTATAGACTGGGGACCGACGAGCTAGGCAGCAGCTCTGCAGAAAAGGACCTGGGGGTAACAGTGGATAAAAAGCTGGATATGAGTCAGCAGTGTGCCCTGGTTGTCAAGAAGGCTAATAGCATATTGGGCTGCATTAGGAGGTGCATTGCCAGCAGGACGCGGGAAGTGATTATTCCCCTCTATTCGGCATTGGTGAGGCCGCATTTAGAATATTGTGTCCAGTTTTGGGCCCCCCACTACGAAAAGGATGTGGACAAATTGGAGAGAGTCCAGCGGAGGGCAACAAAAATGATTAGGGGGCTGGAGCACAGGACTTATGAGGAGAGGCTGAGGGAACTGGGCTTGTTTAGTCTGCAAAAGAGAAGAATGAGGGGGGATTTGATAGCGGCCTTTAACTACCTGAAAGGGGGTTCCAGGGAGGATGGGGCTAGGCTGTTCTCGGTGGTGGCAGAGGACAGAACAAGGAGCAACGGTCTCAAGTTGCAGGGGGTGAGGTCTAGGTTGGACATTAGGAAAAAGTTTTTCACTAGGAGGATGGTGAAGCACTGGAATGGGTTACCTAGAGAGGTGGTGGAATCTCCATCTTTAGAGGTTTTTAAGCTGAGGCTTGACAAAGCCCTGGCTGGGTTGATATAGCTGAAGTTAGTCCTGCTCTGAGCAGGGGGTTGGACTAGATGACCTCCTGAGGTCCCTTCCAACTCTAATATTCTATGATTCTATGATATGTAAGTCGACAGGAGATAACCAAGCTACATTATATAGTTTGCATATCTCCCGTCAGCCCTCGGCGGCAGAGTAGACCAGACCTCAGAGTTCAAATCCTACACTATGGAGAAATCTGAAAAAAAAGCATCTTGCCACAATCTACTTTTGGCAAAAGTTTTTTTATTATTTTGGGAAAATGTAATCTGAGTACAGCAGAATATTCAGAAGGCACTGAAACTATTTTTCAAAAAATTACATTACACATGCAAATAATCACGGGGAGGGGAGAGTATTTGAGAGGAGGGAGATAAAGATGTAAGGGGGAGATCCCATGAAAGATAATGGAGTGGCTGATACGCAACTCAATAAAGAATTAAAGGAGCATAATGTAATTAATGTAAATTAACATGGTTTTATAGAAAATAGATCCTGTCAAACTAACTTGATATCTTTTTTGCTGTGATTACAAGGTTGGTTGATAAAGATAACAGTGTTAATTTATCATACATAGACTTCTGTAAGGCGTTTGACTTGGTACCACATCATATTTTGATTAAAAAGCTAGAACACTATAACATTAATATGGCACATAAAATGGATTAAAAACTGGCTATGTGCTAGATCTCCAAATGTAACTGTAAACAGGGAATCATCATTGAGCGGGTCTGTCTCCAGTGAGGTCCAGCTGGGATTGGTTCTTGGCCCTATGTTATTTAACATTATGATGAATGACCAGCAAGTTGACTTGCAATTATCACTGATAAAGTTTGCAGATGACACAAAGGCGGGGAGTGGTAAATAATAAGGATGACAGGTCACTGATTCAGAGTGATCTGGATCACTTGCTAAGCTGGACTCAAGCAAACAATGTGTGTTTTCATGAGGCTAAATGTAAACATACACATCAGGAAGAAAGACTGTAGGCCTTACTTACAGGATGGGGGACTCTACTAGGGAAGCAGTGAGTCTGAAGAAGATTTAGGGGTCATGGTGGATAGTCAGCTGAACATGAGTTTCCAATGTGACTTTATGACCAAAAGAACTAATGCAATTCTGGGATGCATACACAGGGGAATGATGAGCAGAAGTAAAGAGGTTATTTTACCACTGTATTTACCACTGGTGCAAGCACTGCTGTAATGCTGTGTCCGACTCTAGTGGCCTCAGTTCAAGAAGGATGTTGAGAAAGTGGAGAGGTTTCAGAGAAGAGCCATGAGAATGATTAAAGGATTAGAAATCCTGTGTTATCACGATAGACATAAAGAGCTCAATCCATTTAGCTTAACCAAGAGAAGGTTCAGGGGTGACCTTACATAGGGGACAAATATTTGATAATGGGCTTTTAAATCTAGCTGAGAAAGGTCTAACACAATCCAATAGCTGGAAGCTAAAGCTAGATAAATTCAGCCTGGAAATAAGGTGTACATTTATAACAGTGAGGGGAATTAACCACTGGAACAATTTACCAAGGGACGTGGTTGTTTCTTCATCATTAACAATTTTTAAATCTAGGTTTGATGTTTTTATAAAAGCTCTGCTCTAGGAATTATTTCAGGGAAATACTTTGGCCTGTGCTATACAGGAGGTCAGACTAGATGATCACAATGGTCCCTTCTGGCCTTGGAATCTATGTATCTAGTAGATGAGTTTGAGTGCAGCGAGAGAAGATTATGCCAAGCTCTCAATTACAGCATCAATCTGCTGCTGAGGGGACGATGTGGAATGCACAGCAATTGAGAAAATGGCAGATGGTCGCCTGTGCTGGAATCTCTGCTTCTTCCTCAGTGATTCTGATGCCCACTGTGGCCACAGTAGAAAGAGCAGAAGGATGCTGTCCTAAGGAGTTTTGAGTTCTGGCTTGCTTTCTCTGTAAGGCTGGGGCAGACCAGCCCAGGGAGCACAAGACAGCCCTATAGTCTTTTAATAAATGGAGGTTCTTGTTGATCTTGCAGTTTAAGAGGTTACAGACTGTAGAAAGGTGCAGTGGCCTTCTTCGGAGCCTGGGCCTGAGGAAGGGCTTCAACGACCAGGCCGGCCAGGAACACGTCCGGCAGACCAGCCAGCCCAGCAACAGAGTGGCAGGGCTTCCGCCGGGAGAGGAAGTATAAAAGGCAGGCCCCGCAGCTCAGTTGGGGAAAGGCTGCTGCTGGAGGTAGATGTGCCATCCCGCCGGCTGCGGAATAGGCCCTGACGCCAGCCGGACAGACACCCTGAGCAACCACCTTCCAGAGTGGAAGCCCTTGAAACTTCCCAATTTACCAATCCCCGGTGACTGGACCGGGCCGCCGAGCCCCAGGGACTAGACTGAGTCCTCCGAGGCCCGTGGGTGGGAGATACCCCCGGAGGCCTGCCGTGACCTGGATGAGCTGCCTGACGCCGAACCCCTGGAGCCCTGTGACCTGGAGGAGCTGCCCTCCGCAGAGGAGTTCCCCGACTTGCCGCTGGTGGACGAGAAGGGACTGGTGAGCCTGCCGCGGGCCGAGTACCCCAACGACCCGGAGGACCCAGAGGACAGAGGTACCTGGGGACGCAGGGGAGGAAGTGGCCCAGGGACAGCCATAGCAAGTGGCTGAGTCAGGGGCAAGACCCCATCAGCAAAGCCTGTGCCACTGATAGAGCCCTGGGCTGGGATGCAGTGGAGACGGGTGGACCTGCGTCCCCCTACCCCTTCCCTAGCCACCCCGGTAGAACGTGCTCTCCCCTGCCGCTACAGACAGCAGACCCACTGCTTGCCTTGCTCTGCCTAAGGGCCAGAGGCTACAAACTGCTTACCTGTCTCACCCCACCTGGGGGTTGGAGACCCTAGACTGCTACCTGCCTCACCGGGCCTGAGGCAACAGACTGCTTGTTGGTCTCACCCTGCCCGAGGGTTGGAGACCCTAGACTGCTTACCCATCTCACCCAGCCTGAGGGTCTGAGAAGCCAAACTGCTTGCCTGCCTTGCCCTGCCTAAGGGCCAGAGGCCATAGACTACTTGATGGCTCACCCTGCCTGAGGGCCGGGGCTATGACTCGTGCCCAGATGCTAACACATTCCCTTTTTAGGAAGGTGCAGTGGCCTTCCTTAGAGCCTGGGCCCGTGGAAGAGCTGCAACGACCAGGCCAGAAAGGACCACCGGCCTACACAGACCTTGAAGTGATGATTTTCTACAATAGTTTGAACCTCCTTAGGTATCAATGACTGATGTCACTGATATCACTGTAGATGAGGCCATGGTACATGCAGCAATGTCAGAAACATCCACTGCAGCCTACTGGGAAAATGGGGCAATCAGATGCCTCTTGTGCATGCTCTGTGATGAGTGACACTAACACTAGATGCAAATAGAAGTACTCAAACTCCTTGGGAGGGACTTGATACATTTACCTGCTCCTTTGGATGGGGCCAGTATTGATTTTGGAGTCTGCCACAATTCCTTTATGACTAACAATCCTTCGCTATTAGGCAAAGCACATCTATCAGGCATGGAAAGGTGCACAACATCATGCAGTATATGCAACTTCTCTTGCACTGCTTCAAGTGGGACATCAGAGGTCTCAGCCATGTATTTCATCCAATATTAGAGGATGAAAATGGAATTAAAAAAGAAGCCAGATGAAAGGGTGAGGAGAAGAGAAGGAAAGATAAGGACATGCAATAGCTGGGCAAGAAAAGTCAGGAGAAAACACAGGGAGAAAGTGGAGATAGAATTGAAAGAAATTGGGAGAAGAAAACACGGTGAGAAGTGGAATGAGGCAGACAGAGGGAAGGGATGGAAGAGGTATCAAATTATGTCTCTTTTACTGACATGGGCTGTCCATCCTGATGCACTTCCAAACTGGCTGGTTACGTACATCCCTCTGTTCTGGGTGGTGGCTGCCTCAAGTGTACATATGTAAGCAAGGTCTGAGTGTCTGAGTGGCACTCTCCCTGCCCAGCAGCTGAAAGGGGGGCACATTATTTGCATGGGCTTTGTATTTGCATGAGTACAATTAAGTACTCAGCATGTTGCATAAGCACACTAGGTGTTGAGCATGATGGGAAATGGTCAATGTGTCTGGTATTGTGTTACAAGTCACTTTTGTGTGAACTGCAGGGGAAATGAAATGTTGTCCTTCAACTGTATGAACAAATGGCATCAGATCTGTGTTTAGCCTGTTCTGATGAAAAATTCTCTCTCACCTAAACAGAGCCCAACAAGGGTGGTGGACGGATGTTTCAGCATTGCAAGGGGAGAGGTGAGAAATCTTTTGCTGAGACTGCACTAGCCTTGGCAAAAGACTACCTTCAGGCATGGATTGATGATTTCTTCCCACTGTTAAATGGTAGAATTAATGATTTCTCTTGGAGTCTTTTGTTTCTTAAAAGCAGGGACATTGCTTCTGTGTCAGCTGAAGGTTTTCCCATGAGCTGAAAATGACTAAGAGCTGAATCACTAGAAAGACTGGGAAACCTTGACTGACAACCAGCAAAGGGCAATGCCTGCAGATGGCAGGATCGGTCGGTGCTAGTAGATGGTGGGAGCAACAGCGGTCAAGGCCAGCAGACAGTGGGAGCCGGGAGCGGTTGGCGCCTGCAGATGGCGGGAGGTGCAGACAGTGAAAGCCAGCAGCGGGGACTTGGGGTTGCCTGGAGGTGGCAGAAGGCAGCAGCGGAGGAGGCCTGGTCAAGCCTATGTCCAGCAGGAGCCTGCAAAGGGGGACTGGCTGAGCCCCAACCGAGAGGTGGACATTGCAACTAGGACGGTCAGTACAGGGGAAAGTGAGAAGGGAGAGGCAAAGGACATGGCCTGTACTCTAGGGTGGGTTTGGCTCATTGAGTTCGTGAATTCTGTTTGCACTGTTTCCCAACCAGTGCTGTGTTACTTCCCTTCTGTTATTAAAAGATTTACTTTCTACACTCAGACTCTGTGCGTGCGGGAGAGTAAGTATTGCTCTTTGAGGCGCCCAGGGATAGTGTGTGATTTCCCAGGTGACTGGGTGGGGACACAAGCCAGTTTGGTGTGGTATCATTGACAGGGACCCCTAGATATAGAACCCGGCCCTTGCTGCTGCCAACTCTGTCTAGCCAAAGGGTTACACATATACCCACAACAAACATGGTTACTTCAATTTACCCCCCTCCTCACCTTGGCACCCCAGCTGACCACAGCCTCCTGTATATCTCTTCCCACCACAGCTTTCTTGCACTCCTAGAGGAAGCCTGCATCTACCTTCCCCCCCACTCAATAGTAATTCCTTTTAACACTGCATTAGTCCCTGGAGCCAGATGGAGGGGACAGGATGGCAGGGATCAGACATTGACACGTGCGTGTCTGTTGAAGGTGTATGGATGGGAGTTCAGAGGGGCAGTGCCCTGTCAGAACAAAAGGATTAGGAACAGGAAGATACGAATTGACTTGCCGGGTCAGACCAATGGGCTCATCTTATCTGGGATCACGCACACTACTCCCTGCCGCCTCAGATCACACCAGGCCCTGCCAGCCTAGCGCCCCTCTGCTGCGCTACAGCAAAACAGTGGTTCATCCAGAAATTCAAGTACTGTCTCTATGCTGCCGACTCACACATCTGCCCTCGCTAATCAGATCCTGTCTCCTTCTGTTCAGACTGAAATCTCAGCCTCTGACATCTCCTTGTGGATGTCTAGCCAGCAGCTTAAGCTCAACAGGGCTGAAACAGAGCTCCTGATCTTTCCTCTCAAGCCTCCTCCGCCCTCTTTTCTCAACCACTGTGGACATTCTCCCATCCTGCCTGTCATTCACGCACGTAACATCTTCATTCAGATCACTCTCTAAGTCCTCACATCCAGACTATATCTCAAACTTACCGATACTTTCTGCAGCACATCTCTAAGATAGGCCTTCCCTGTCCATCCACACAGTTAAAACTGGTCCAGGCTCTCAACATCTTGTGTCTCGATTACAGCAACATCCTTCTCTCAGGCCTTGACAAATGCAGTCTTGGCCCACACATCTCCACTCAGAATGCTGCTGCAATGATCGTTCTCCTTGTCCGTCACTTTGGCCATGTCACCCCTCTCTCTGAATCCCTTCACTGGCTCCCCGCTTCTCTATCACACCAGACATACACCGCTTGTCTTCATGTCCAAGGCCTTTCCTGGCCTATCCCCATCCCATCTATCATCTCGCCTTCGGTATCAAACAGTCAATTCACACAACATCCTGGACAGATTCAGATGCATCCCTGGGCCGTTCTGCTCTGTCACCATCTAAGAGCAGCTGGGGCACAACCACATACCCAAACTGCAACACAAGTCACAAATCTCCCTCCCACCACTGTGCGCTGACTGTCTGCCTAACCTGCCTTGGGATTTTCATTAACCATCCCTTAGTGATTACAGATTCCACAGGCAACCCATCAAGCAAGACACAAATGCACATAACCCGCATCGATACAAAGGTCTAGGAATATTCTGTGGCTCCCTCACATCTGTCTCAGCTCAGTAAAGCAACATTTGAAGTTTTTCATGCTTTCATGGCCTGTGCCAAACATACAGATTCCATTCATAACATGAAATAAAATGGTCTTAAGGTATGCCTGTGTTCGTCATCTGTTACAGGTAGGTTCTGTGGGGCAACGTGCCCCGACATTGGCCAAAGGCTGACCCCCCAACCATGACACCCTACGCAGCAGTTTAAATCTGTCATTGTGCACCATTTCCTTAGCTGCAATGTCACCTTCCCCTCTGCTTAGCTGTCCTTCTGATCCTGCCCCCTGAACTGAGCAACCATACAAAGAAGCAGGAGATCCTTGGTGCTAGTCTAGGGTCTGTGAGAGTTTGAGAGTCCACAAAATCCAATGCCATCACAATATTTTCCTAACACCCCTTTACACGCACACACTCCTTTACACACACACAGAAATTGTCAGAGGTGATGGAAGGGGGATGAAAGGGTCTGTGTGAGAGTCCCAAAACCTGGGCCACTCACATACACACACACACAGGCAGGTGATGGAAGGGGGATGGTCTTACCTGAGTGTCTGTGTACAGCTGCCGCCTGCCAGCCACTCTCAGGTCACACTCTGTCTTTCATCAGCCTCAGTTATTACAGCAGGGTGAACCCGAAATACTCCCAGTGCTGGACTCCGCCTACCCCCCCAAAAAAAGAAGGCTGCATTTTGCACTATCCAGTCCTCTCCTCTCAAGCCATAGAAGGAGAGAGGCAGGAGTAAGGGAAGGAGCTCAGCTTGTCTGGGTCTCTGCTGGCCATGGTAGCACGTAGGGTTGAAGAATTACGCTCTAATAGTTTGTTCCCCCTACTGGGCATTCACTGTCCCCTGAGTTATTTTTTCTGTATTACAAGAAATAATTTTATATTCTATTTTGTGCAGTAAAATGGTGTTAAGGCTGCAAAGTGAAGTTGTCTGAAGTTAGGAAATGCCAGCTTCACAATTGTCCATGCAACCTTAAATCAGTCCCTTGTACATCTGCTCTTCCACGGAGTGAGGCAGGGGCCCGTAGATACACTGGTATGTGGTCATGCAGGGAGAGCTGAGCTCACAGTGCAGACGCTCGCTGGAATCTGTCATTCTGGCATTTCCTACATTTCAAATTTGTCTTTGCAAATTTAACCTTCTTTTAATTCTGGTTTTGTTTATTTGCCATCCGTTTTTAATTAGAAAAATGCTGTCCAGCTGTAACAACTCCTTCATGCAGCACCAGCAGGATTTAAATGTTCACCCTCTAGCACTGCAGCACGCACTGGTGCCACTCAAGCTTCATGGGGCAGCAGGAGAAGGCTGGGGATGGGACACTGGGGCCAGTGAATGGTTGGGGATAACCTAGCCCAGCTCTCTATTCCCCCTTACCCTGGGAGCTGAGAGAGCTCTGTGATGCTGGCAGGCCCAAGGTCTCAAGTGAATAGTGTCACGCTGGTTAGATTGGGTGGGGCATTTAACATATGGTTTAACATCAATATGTCAAAATCATAATAATCCATGTGGGATATGTCATGTCAGATACTGTTAGAAAGGCTATAACATGCTGAGTAAGATGATGACGTTTATGTTTATGTGTTATATGTGAGATGGAAGTTATGGATGTATTTGATATTTCTGTATGTCAAATTGGGCTGGCTGGGAAATACCCCAGACAGAGAGGCGGCAGAACAATAGCCTGCTTAATGACCCATTAAGACACTCACTGATGCAAGGGGCCCAGGAAGAAACTAAAGGCATACCTGAAGAGTTACCAGGATTGGCCCATGTGACTCTGGACTCTAGCTCTTGTAACATTCCACAAGGCCGCACGACCAAGGCCAGGGGGTATATAAGGCCATGCCACAGAATCCATTTTGTCTTTTGTTTCAGCAGCTCTATCACCATTTACAACCTAAGACTGTAACTCCTTTGTCTTCATGTGTTTACCTGCTTTAACCTTCTTAATAACTCTCATTTCTTTTTCTTAGGTAATGAATCTTTAGTTAGTTTACTACAGGATTGGCTACGAGCGTTGTCTTTGGTGACAGTTGAAGTACAAATTGATCTGGGGTAAGTGACTGGTCACTTGGGACTGGGAGTAACCTGAATATTTGATGATCTTTGCTGTAAAGGGACCATCTATCACAGAGTCAGGCTTGCCTGGGTGACAAGATAGGCCGGAGCCCAAAGGGACTGTCAGTGACTCCATGTTAAGGCTGTTACGGTGCCTGAGGAACTCACGCTTGTTACTTGGTTGGTGAAATCGGAGTCTAGAGCTCACAACCAGTTTGGGGTTTGTGCCATGCTTCGTACCAGTCTGGCCTGAGGCTGGTATTCTCGACCATGAGCCACTGCAGACAGCGTGACAAGCTCTTTCCTCATTTGGTGCTTCCACAGGGAGGGATGGGCTACTGCGGTCAGGGCAGGGGATGGGTTGGGAGGGGGAAGGCAGCACAACCATCAGTAGCCACCTCCCCTCTCTGGACGCACAGGGAGTTGCTCTCAGCTTCCAGGCGTCCCAGTGCAGCATGTTGTGCTATGATTGCTTTGCCAGTGACAGGGCCTGTAGGTATGATTGTGGTGATGCCCACATTTCCGGAGGAACATGGGTGAGAGAGGGACAGGGTGATTCTTAACACTTTGCAACTCAGCTCAATCTGACGGGAATTCCACAGGACAAAGAAAAGGCACCTTCATCAGTTCAAGGCAATGCCCGCGGCTGAATATGCCAGGATGCTGCAGATTGAGGGGGGAGAGTTTCTCACAGAAAAGGTCCCAGGAATCCTTTATAATTTAGAATGGAAAGTGTTTGGCAGCTCAAACCTAGAGATGCTCCTGCACTGCAAAAAAAGGCTCTGTCTCTCCCCCTCTCTCTCTCTCTCACACACACTTGCGGTAAGGATTCAGTGTGGAAAAGAGGTTTAAAAATCTAGTGTCTGCTGTGCTACCCTGGCTTCCAACAA
This sequence comes from Emydura macquarii macquarii, assembly GCF_026122565.2. Classification (NCBI taxonomy): domain Eukaryota; kingdom Metazoa; phylum Chordata; order Testudines; family Chelidae; genus Emydura; species Emydura macquarii. The sequence goes on from NW_027133243.1 coordinate 53,355, forward strand.
ATCCTGGTTCCATGAACAGAGAAAGAGAAACAGGCACTGAGAGGATAAAACAGGAGAAATCCCAATTTGTTTCCTGCTCCCTCCAGCCTCTGTCCACCCACACAACCCCACCCACACACACACATGCACATGCACACATACATACATATCTGTTCCCTAGGCTCCCTCCTCCCCCACTCCACTCTTTGCAGTTTCTATATGGTGTGATTCGTTGAGGTGCTGCAGAAGATCATGGGGGTCAGGGAACAGCGCTAATGAGGGAGGCTATTCATGAGTTCTGGCTCCCACTAGTAACTGCACAGGGTCACCAAGCAGGGCAGCCAAGGGGCCTGTCCCCATCCCTTCCCAAGTAGCTGGATCAGCCTCCCCTTGCAGTCAGGCTGATTCACGAAACATTTGGCCACATTATAAGCCTTTGAAAATTTGCAGCTCACACATGCTCAGACATTAGGCGCTGAACTCTGCAAAGATTCCATCCTCACAGAGCACACATGTCCCGTTGGGCTGCAGGACATGAAAGTGAGTCTGATCCTGAGCCCTCCGTACCTGCTGCTCCCACTGACCGGAGTGGCTATATAGCTGCTGCTGCTGCTGCTGTTTGGGGAGGGACTTTAATTGTGTGTTGGAGGGAGACAAATACCCATCTGTGTATGTGACAGTCATGTGAAGGTCCCTGTGCAATCAATGACTGTCACAGCCCATCCCTCCTGGGCTCTGGGAGAGGGGACAGTGGGAGATTCAAGAGTAGAGACAGAGGGGACACTCCCCTCCCCATGTACCTACCACACATCACGCACCCCAGATACACATCCCCCACTTACTCCTCACCACCCTACAGGATGCAGGTCCCTTGAGGGGGTGAGGGACATGCGTGGTAAATGTGGGAATTTATGAACTCTCCATAGGACTCTGTACCAAGTCCCCTGGCATCACTACCTATTGGGGGAAAGAATTCATTTTCTCCCTAAGCCATGGGAGATCAGGGCTTCATATGCAAGACACAGCACCACTAGGAGAGCCTGGGCTGGAATCCACCCACGGCAAAGTAGGATCCGGAAAAGACAATGGGAGTGGTCAGTGACGACATCAACTCCTAGAGCAAGTTACTTGCCCCGCCTCTTTGCGGGGCAGCAGAACAAAAGCTGCTGAGGGGACGAGCAAAGGGACGAGGTGTCAGGTGTCTGTGCTGAGATAAGCAGGGTGCACAGACATGCAGGGCACTGGGACTGGGAGACAATGGGGACAGAGGCAGCCGGGATGGAGGGCAGAGAAGCAGGGCATAGCGGAGCCCTAACTTTCCCCTGCCTTCTGCCTGTCTCACGCTAATCCAGGGGCTTTCAGATTCTGTGCTTTAAGTGACTAATAAATTGTTACCTTTTTTGAAAAGACTGCCTGCTGTCCCTGCAGATACTGACTGGGAGCATTGTGCCATAAGGGGTAGAAAAAAATTTCCCACGGGAATCAGGCTGGGCTGGACTCGCTGCAGGAAGCTACAGAGAGAGACAGGGATGGCTGGCGGTGAGGGCCCGCTTTTGGAGCTGTGGAGGCCCAGGCCTGCCCGTGGAGCCGTGTGCGTCCTTGGGGACCGGGACACTACTGGGGTCACTCCCAAGGATCTGGCTAAAGGCGATACACAGACCAGAGCTGTGAATATGTGACAGGGTGTCAGAGAGTGAGGGGGCCTGGGCTCTGGTGCAGCCAGGGGATGAAGGGCCAATAAGAGCTGCTGACAATATGTTAGTGTGACACTGAGTCTGAAAACAACACCCTAGAAACCCCCATATTCACCAGTGTCCGATAATTATGGTATGTTCTGCACAAAGCATGCCTCGTTTGGTATCATTTAAAAAATCTGGATCTGCTGAATATTAACATCCCATTGGGCTGTATGTGCTACCATTGAATGGGATGTTATCAAATATCTCTGTAAATGCCACTGGAACATGTTGTGACGTGAAAAATGACCTAAACCAGCTTTTCAGGTGCAACAATGGAGTAACCAGATGTGCTAATGGCCCATCAAGGAAGGATTCCACTACCAGGGATAGTTTGCAGTGAAAGCTTCCCTGTAGGACACACCTGTTCATAATGGGGATTGCTTGACCAATGGGAAGCAGCCGCCACATCACATGCATGGACTGTTTCAGCAAGCTGGGCACATGGATAAAAGAGGGGGTGACCTGATATCATGACTTGGCTTCACTCCCCACAGCTCAGCACCTGAAGAAAGGGCTGAAAGATAAAGAATTTAGAACTGGGGGAGGGTCTGTGCAAGGCTGGTAGCCTGCTTGTACCATCTCACAGGGTGAGAGAATTTTTAGATCCAAGTCCTGTTAGCATGTAGGATTTACACTCTGATCTTATTTTTATTTCGTTGGTGACTATTCTTGATCTCTTAAGCCTGTTCCTTATAATCTCTTAAAATCTCTTTGTCTGTAGTTAATAAACTTGTTTAACCTTTTACCTTAATCTGTGTGTTTTTGAGTGATGTGTCTGAGAAATCTCGGCGCTAGTAACAAAATCTGTTGCATGCCTGCCCCACAAAGAATGGGGTGGGGACCCTATTACTAACTTGTGCTGATCAAATCTGTGTCCAGCACCAGACGGTATCAGCGTGGGGTGTATCCCTGTGGGGTGATGCTGGGAGAGCTGGGGCGCACTGGCTGGGCCTTACATCCATGCCTGCGCGAAGAGACCATTCCAGGTAACTCCGCTGGGTGTGTGGCGCCACCTGCTGTCGTGTGGGGTGATAACAAAGTCTGGAGAGTGTGTGCCAGCCTTCAGCAGAAGCATTGGTGGGAAGCAGCCCAAACAAACCAGGGTAACGCAGTTCCACAGTACCCCAGTCCCAGGCTGTAGCCCAGGGGTTGGCATCTCTGCCACGGTTAGTTCCAGGCAAGTTCTGCCCAGGTCTCTGCAGGGCTGTGTGAGCATCACTGAACTAAAGGGGAACAGTTCAGCAGACCCCTATATAGGACCTTTCCCCATTAAACACGGGTCGGGGGGGTGCGGAAGACTCGGCCATGAACTCCCTTAAGCTCTGGATCAGGCCCCAGGTGGAGGCATGAGATCAGCAAGGCACCTTGGGGCTGAGTCTGGAGAGCAGCTGGGAGAGAAAAGGAGCCAGCCACAGATCCACGTCCTCTGCCCCTCCCAGCCCTGCCTAGCCCTGCATCCCCCGCTGCTGCTCACACACCCATCTCACTGGGGTAATTACCTGGGGGTCCCGCTAGCCGCTTGTTGGCGAATTAGCTGGTAGGTAGAACTGGTGCAAACAAACGCAGCATTAACATCCAACAAGTGCATCTCCCTGCACCCTTCCCCAGCCCAGCTCGCAGGCGGCAGGTCCATTGTGGGGCGGGGGTGTTGGGAGAGGGAGGGTCCTGGGCTCTGGGACGACAGGGAGAAGAACAGCTCCCGAAGGGTCGTTCAGAGACGCTGACAGTATGTTACGTCCCAGGGGTGTGAGCTCCCACCAGGCTCACTGCAGCCCAGGGCTTCTCCAGCTGGGGTCACGACCCCCAGTCCTGCTGTGGGATCAGTGGGGAGGGGTCCCGGCCAGCTGCTCTGGGGAAGGTTTTTGGGATGGTTATAGGGGAGATCCCCTGTGGTGGGGTGATGAGTAGGAACAGAGAGACAGGAAGATAGACATGGGAGCCAGGCTGGGGCTGGAAACAATGAGCAGGGCCCTAGCGTGTACCCGGCCCACTCCCAATTCTGCCTGCTCATCCCCCCTGGTAACCACAGGATCCCAGCCCAGGCCCAGCTACTTACTGGTGCCCCCAGAACAGATGAGAAGACAGCATCCTACAAGGCAAAGGAAAGGACACAAGACACAATTATACTCACAGTAACAATAGCAGCCTCTGGATCGCCCTCTGCCTCTGTTCATTGTACCCTTCTCCACTCATCGACCTTCCCTCTGTTCCCACCTGTGCTCCTTCCCTCCCTCTATTCCCTCCTGCCCTTCTTCTGCCCCTCCCTCTATTCTACCCTGCCCTTCCTCTGCCCCTCCCCCTCCCTTCCATCCTGCCCTTTCGGTGTCCCCGCACCCTGTATTCTCTTGTTATGCTCCCCATGTTCTCTTCCGTCCCTCTATTCCCTCCTCCCCCTCCCCATTCCCTTTTTCTGTGCTGTATTCCCTCCTACTCCTGTCCCTGCAACTTTCCGTGCCCCTCCCCATATCCTCTCCTCTCCCTCTAGTACCTCCTGCCCCTCTCTGTGACCCCTTCCCACCCTGTATTCCTTCCTTCTCCTCCTCCCCTACCTCTTCTGCTCCCCATCCAGCTCCCAGTTCCCTTTCTTTCTCCCGCTCCTTCCTGGCCATATCTTCTGCTCTCCCTTTAGTATCCTCTCTGCTGTCTCTGAGGTAAAATCAAAGTAGTGAAGTACCGTATCAGTGCCTCCTGGGACTGCAGTTTCCCGGACATCCTGTGCAGTGTTCGGGTCAGGGCAATTCCCGCTGCTTGTCATTCTAGGAGAGAACAGAGAGGAGAGGGGATGGTGTAACTCTCCACTCGTTTTTCTGCTCATTCTCCTCTGAACACCTCCACACTTCAGTGAGTATCAACTGGTGGAGTCACTGCCCATCCAGACAGCCAGAGCTTTGGGCACTGGGGAGACTCACAGGTCCCCATTTCCTGCTGCAACCTGCTGGAAATTTCCCACACCCTGCAGGGCTGGCATTTCCCAGCTATTGGATACAAAAGCCATGTTATCCCTTTCCCCATCCCCTCCCAACTCACCCTTCTGACTTCTGGAATCTAACACACTGTAACCGTCTGTACCCTTACGTTCACCTCTTTTACAAGACTGTGATAAATTTTGTACAAAGTCTGCCTTGTGAGGCATCATTCGAAAACTCATAATCTGCTGCACTTTATTGTCCTGGTAAAATGTGTGTGGCAACGTTGTATGTAAAGTTATCAAAGTTACTATATAAGACATGTTCCGAGTCTGGGGAAGCAACTTCAAACCCGTTCCTCAGAGACCAAAGGGAAAGTGACACCTCAGCCAGGTGTCAACAAGATCAAATGGACCATCACCTGCTTACATGGCCATTCTTTGACAGGAAGGAGGGTCTGAGTGAGAAATATACGTCTCGGAAAAGGAACAGTTGGAGGTTCCCATCCCCATAGACTTTCTGTCTTCTGCACCTCAGCTGGAGATGATTTTCAAAGAGAAAAATAACCATAAGAACTGAGAGCAGAGGCCACAGATCATCTCTCCTCCCTTTATCGATGCTCATGGCATCAGCAACATCTGAGGTATGAGGAAATGCTGGACTGGGGGTGGGCTCCTGGCTGAAAAGATTCCAGCCAGCAAGGCTGCTGTAGCATGTGCTGAGAGACACCTTTGCTTTGAATTAATTTAGCATGTTCAGTTAGGCTTTAGTTGCATTTTATTTTTTATTTTCTTGTAACTAATTCTGATGTTTATGCCTCATTACTTGTAATCACTTAAAATCTCTCTTTCTGTGGTTAATTACCTTGTTTTATTGTTTTAATTAAACCAGTGTGTTTGGATTGAAGTGTTTGGGACACTCCATTTGGGATAACAGGATTCGTGCATATCATTTTCTATTCATGGAATGACAGACATTCCATGAGCTTGTATTGTCCAGGTGGGTGGGTGGGTGTTACCACATGCACAGTCTGGGGAAAAGTCTGACACTGGGAGGTCGCTCTGTAATGTCATTCATTGGAGTGTGAGTATTGTATGAGTGGCTGCCTATCACACTCATACAATATAGCTGGGAGAGATTTACATACCGGAGGCTGTGTGAGAGCCAGCTAGATGTGGTAACTCTCACATCGAAGCAGTGTAAAAGGTATCCTAGGTTGGAGAATTGAGGGGACACAGCTGTTCATCTGTCCAGACTGTACCCTGGGTAATGTCACAGTGGTGCAGTGAGCGGGGTATATTGTTGCCTGACCCTTTTTAAGGTTAATAATGTTTGCATTGATGGCCAATTGATCTGCCTGTGATAAGGTTCTTCCCCCAGAATCAGGCTACACAGAACTGAGACTGTGGAGTTTGGTGTCATGTGTGGAGTCTCGGAGTGGATGACAAGAGCACTCACATTGAGGGCAAAGCAAAGCCTTAGCTACCTCCATTAAAATAATGAACAAAGCCAGAAAAGATCCCAATCACACGAAAAGATGGAGACAATACGGCATTGGGCAGCAATAGGAGAAGCTCAGGAAAGAGCAAGGCCTGGACCACATGGTGACTGGCCTGTTACAGGGCCTGAGCATCATCTGCTCGTGCTCATTCCTCCACGCCCATGCTGACCCTTTTCACCCACATAACACTGAGGTGCACTTATTCTACAGGTTAGCACATGGATACGTGTCCCTGCCATTTTAGCTCATTGTCATACCTGTCACTGCTTGCTGAAGCGGATTTGGGGTTATTACTGCCGTGTTCCTTGCAGCAGCACCAGCTGCAACATCCCAACTCCTGCCACGGAGCAATCTCGCCTTAGTGCCCTTCGTCTGACTCTGAGGAGCTGATCTGAAGCTCTTTTCCCAGACTTGGAACATGCCCTATAGAGTAACTTGTATAACTTTACATACAACGTTGCCACACATTTTACCAGGACAATAATCTTCAGAGGATTATGTGTTTTTAAAGGGTCTCTCACAAGGCATCCTTCGTAAATCTGTAAAGTTTATCGCAGCCCTGTAAGAGGAGTGAGCATAAGGGCACAGACTATCGCACACACCCAGCAAGGCTGGCATTTTTGAGTCATTGGACACAGGCCCCATATACCCTCTTCCCCCATCACAGCCCCTCTGCCACCTCGCACGGGGCTGCAGACAGACAGCAGGGACTGCCCAGTGATTCCTTCTCCCGGCTGGCCCACATGACATTTATGTGGTGGGAGACAAGGCAGGAGACCAGCTTTCTGCCCCATCTCAGTGCCCCCTATATGGCACCCAGCTGCCAGGGAGCTGCCAGCTGCACCAGTGCCCTTCCCTAGAGCTCATTTGGGGACAGACTGTGGGCCAGGTTGGTGGGGCAGGTACAAGGGGGGGAGTACAGGGAGTCTAGTGGAGGCTGCTCTGGGCTCAGTGAGGATCCTGAGGCTTGGTGCCTGCAGGGCCGAGCTGAGGTCCTGAAGGGGCTTGGCCAGGCCTGGGCTCACTTGGTCCCACAGCCTCCCCGAGCACAGGCAAAGCTGGTGATTCCTAGCTCCCCTCAGCAGCTGAGAGACAGGAACGTCACTGCTGCCCCATCTCCTCTGGTGACTGGCTAGGCGCGTCAGGGGCAATGGGCTGCAGGAGCTGATGTGCCAGAGGCTGAGGATCTTGGATCCACAGCTCCTGCTGCTCCCCCCTCCTTCTTCTAAACCCCCTTCCCTTCCCTTCCCTGCTTCACCCTCAGCTGATCAGGGAGGGAGGCCCCTGCACAGTGGGGCTCAGGGGATCCCAGCTCCTCCAGCCTAGTGGTGGCCCAGCCCAAATGTGAAGGGAGGAAGCTGAGAGGCTCCCCCTATAACAAAGAGGGAGAAGAGGGCAAGGCCCCAGTGGGTGCAGACTGGGGCTGAATGTGCATGGGGTCAGTGCAGCACAAGGCACCACAGGGGCATGCGAGTGAGGGGAAGATTGGCTGAGACCCGAAGTGCAGAGGGAGCTGGCAGTGAGGGTCACATGGCAGAGCCATAGAGGGGCATCATTAAAAAAGGCTGATAAAATGATTTATGGATCTTACAACACTATAAGAGTCCTCCACTTAGGAAGGAAGAATCCCATGCACAGCTATAGACTGGGGACTGATGAGCTAGGCAGCAGTTCTGCAGGAAAGGACCTTGGGGTAACAGTGGATAAGAAGCTGGATATGAGTCAGCAGTGTGCCCTGGTTGCCAAGAAGGTAATAGCATATTGGGCTGCATTAGTAAGCATTGCCAGCAGATCACGGGAAGTGATCATTCCCCTCTATTCGGCATTGGTGAGGCCACATTTGGAGTATTGTGTCCAGTTTTGGGCCCCCCACTACAAAAAGGATGTGGACAAGTTGGAGAGAGTACAGCGGAGGGCAACAAAAATGATTAGGGGGCTGAAGCACAAGACTTATGAGGAGAGGCTGAGGGAACTAGGCTTGTTAGTCTACAGAAGAGAAGAATGAGGGGGATTTGATAGCAGCCTTTAACTACCTGAAAGAGGGTTCCAGGGAGGATAGAGCTAGGCTGTTCTCAGTGGTGGCAGATGACAGAACAAGGAGCAATGGTCTCAAGTTGGAGTGGGGGAGGTCTAGATTGGACATTAGGAAAAAGTTTTTCACTAGAAGGGTGGTGAAACACTGGAATGGGTTACCTAGGGAGGTGGTGGAATCTCCATCTTTAGAGGTTTTTAAGCTGCGGCTTGACAAAACCCTCGCTGAGATTATTTAGCTGAGGTTAGTCCTGCTCTGAGCAGGGGGTTGGACTAGATGACCTTCTGAGGTCCCTTCCAACTCTATGATTCTATGATTCTATAGCGGGTCATAAGCACCTCATTGCCTACTGGACTCTGTAACAAACTGTAACAGTTGATAACCATTTATTCAAACATCTGTTCTTCATTTATTAACCCCTTATAGGCATATGTAGAAATAAAACCCTAATACAAAAGGTGATCATTCTGGGACACCAGACATCTCTGCACCCTCACCGCCAAACACCTAGAACCATTTGGATGGGACAGGAGACAGCAGCTCAGTATGTGCCATCGAGAATCATCCTGTACGTTATGCACAGCTTTGGCTGGGCTGAGCTGAAAGATGCTTTTGCTGGTTCCACCAACAATCTGGCCCTGCCAGTGGAATGCAGAATTGCATTTTCTTGGGTTTTTATAGCATTGAACAGAGCAATTAGAGACTATTCTCGCTGTTCACCTCTTCAGTTAATGGTCAGGCTCACAAACCCACAGCACAGCAGAGTAAACAGAAATTAAGAGCCAGAATGTCACATGTTCAGCACCCACAACTGGGACAAAATTTTCAAAGAAACTCAGGTGCAGAGCCTCAGATGTGTGTAATGGAAGTTAGGATCTGAGCCTCAGCTTCCAAAATGCTCCCAACATGTTGAGCCCTTTTGAAAATCTGGCCCCATGATTTGGTTCCTAAGTGGCTGCTGAGATTTTGAAAATCTGGCTCTACCAGTGTGTAAGTTACAGACTAAAGTGGATCACTAACTCACAGTAACTGTCATTATCGGCATCTCAGCCCATGTTACATTACCAGCAGCGTATTTATCCAGACCCTGGTCTTTATCAATCTCACGGATAAGAAATTCTTAGACCAGATGTTAACAGCCATACAATATACAATTATTTCACACTTAAGATCTGATCCAAAGCCAATTTAAATCCCCCAAAGCCACCCATGTCAGGTAATGAGTTTCAGTACAGGCTTTCTGTCTACTCTAAGTTTTGAAAAGATGTAAATTAAAACTCAGTATTGCCACCTCCAAAATGATTAGATTACTTTAAAAAGAACCCAGCACTGATTGTTTTTTTTAATCTGATGATTTGCTGTTTGATCACTGAGCATGTAACAGCCATGTTTCCAGCTTCTTTCTCTAACCACAAATGCTACATATAAATTCAAGGACCTGGTTTACATCGATTTGGCTGAAGTCAGTTCCATAGTGATTCTGGCTAAATACATTGAAGATGTGCAGGCCTTTAAGAGCACATGGCAGTATGCGGTGTGAGTGAGGCCACTGGTTTCATGTCTTGAGAAGGGGCTCAGCTTTCAAGTGTTTGGGAAACAAACTGCTTTGTCCCATTGCACTCGCTGTGCACAGCGCAATATGGTGAGGGATGTATCCAACTGAATCAATAGCAATCACAGATAAAAATGTGCGAACAAGTTGTGCTGGGGAGTGAAAACTGCTGTCAGTGTAGGAATGTGAATGTTTGAATGCTCCAACGGTTGCATTTGAATTCTCTGTTAACTTTGCCCTGTGGTTGTGTTTTTGTTTTTCACTGGCATGGTTTTAGAAAACGAGGTAGGTTGAAGAGAGAATCGTGCCATTTAATGACAGTATTTACCGGCCAGCACCACTTCAAGCAAACCTGGAACTGTCATTAAAATAGTAACCGTCTCTGTGCATCACTTCATTGAAAATGCTAAAATGGAGACTCAATCTGTGATTCACTATAACCCACAGATTCTTTTCAGCATTACTACGGCCTAGCCAGTTATTACCAATTTTGTATCTATGCATTTGATTTTTTCTTTCCATGTGTAGTACTTTGCACTCATCTTTATTGAATTTCATCTTGTTGATTTTAGACCAATTCTCCAGTTTACCAAGGGGGTCACTTTATTTCTAGTCCTGTTGTCCAAGTTGCTTGCAATCCCATTTTAGTGTCATCTGCAAGTTTTATAATAATAATTTCCACTCCATTATCCAATATTTCATGAAAATATTAAATAGCTTCGGACCCAGGACAGACCCCGGTGGGACTCCCCACCACAGTTGGACAGCAAACCATTGATAACTAGTCTTTGAGTATGATCTTCCAACCAGTTATTTATCCACTTTATAGTAATTTAATCTAGACCACATTTCCCTAGCTTCTTTATAAGAGCCGCATGTGGCAATTTCAAATGATTTACTAAAATCAAGATATATCACGACTACCATTTCCCCATATCCACTTGGCCAGTAACCCTGGCAAAGAAGAAAATTAAGTTGGGTAGGAATGATTTGTACAAAACCATGCTAGCTTTTCCTTATAACCCTGTGTGATACACTGTACACCATTTACACCCTTATAGTGTGATTTGTGTATCATTCATGTTCACCTTTATAGTGTAACTGTGTATTGTTTAATGCAAAGTGTGTCATGGAAGGTTTTTTGGAATGCTCATGACATACTGAACATTATTGTTATGGTAGTATGCTTAGTTATGAAACTCTGCTATGTAATATTCCCAAATGTGTGTTTCTCATGGCTTGAATAGATCCAGGTAAACACCAAGCAGTGATGGTTCATGCCTCGCAGAGACATGCATACAGGAACAATAGACTGGCCTAAGCACCTGATAAGGTGACGCTCATTTGACTGAAGTGGAGGAAATCATGCCCATTGCTGGACATGGCTGATCACCTGACCCCAGAGGTGACAAGGAAACATGTTTAAGGCAGCGGCATCTCTGTCTCTGGAGCTCTCCCTTGGAATCCATCTATGAAGCAACATCAAGGACACTGAGAGACTGCCCACAGGGTTGGGGACTGGCTGTGGGAGTCATCTCAGCCAAGCTGTGGAGTAAGCTAACATCAAAGGCTGAAAGCCTACTGAAGTGTTGTGTTTACTTTAGAATGCAATTTATCTTTTAATTAATTGTGATCAATCCTTGATTCATATTTCTCTGGCTTATAATCACTTAAAATCTTGCTGTAATCAACAAAATTATTTGTTTGTTTTATCTAAAGCAGTGCATGTGGATTGAGTGTGTGTAAAGACTTCACTTAGAGTGACAGAGCTGGTGCATATCAATTTCTTTGATAAATTGATGGACTAATGTAATGAGCTTTCAGAGTGCAGTGTACAGCACTGAACCCTGTAAGACGGCAGTTCCCGGCATTGCATCTGGAACTGAGGGTGTTTGCTCGGGGTCAATCCCATGAATGGCTGGCCAGAAGCGCTCCTTCACTAGGTCAGGGACCGATTATTTGCAGAAGGCTGGGCATAGGCTGACCCAGGAGTGGGTGATTCACACAGCAAAGCAGAGTAAATCGGGGCCAGAGTGAGGAATTGGGGTGACACAGCTACACACCAATCCAGATTGCAGGGGGGAATATCAGCATGGTGCAGTGAGCACAAAGTATATGCACAGCTTGTTGCTCTGAATGAAGTTCACACTTTGAGCACTGGTATTTGTGATTTTAAGTGAGCCTCAAATGCAGTGGCTGAGGACAGTCAGGAGCAGATCACAGTTTGTTATTTTCTGTTTCTTTATTTTCGGTGAGGGAAATGAGCACAGGGAAACACAAAGATGTCCGGCAGTGAAGCAGCTGCAAAATTGGAAGTTGACAGGCTGCAGGCGCAGGAGAAAGAGAACGAACGTGAATTTCAAAAGTGGCAAGCAGAACTGAAGTTTAAAGAAGAATGTGCAGCCATGGAAGCAAAGGAGGCTGCTGAGGAAGCGATACAGAGACATGCCTTGGAGTTAAAACAGCAAGAACTGACTTTTGCTGCAGCCAAAGATTCTGCAGATAGAGCCTCAGCGGACAAGGAACAGGAGAGAAAACACCAGCTGGAGATGTTGGAGAAATATGGGAGGATCCCAGATACCCCATCATCTCCCTCCACACCTAAAGCACCCAGCTTTGATAAGCAGTGTCCTGTTTACAAAGAGACAGACTGCAGCGAGGAGTACTTCATTACTTTTGAAAATCTTTGTGCAGTACACAAGATTCCTGAGGAACTGAAAGTTCCCATTCTCATAGCAAAAAACTTGTCGGGCAAAGCTTGTCTGTGTTTAATGAGCTGCAAATTGAGGAGGTTTTACGGTATGATGCATTCAAGAGAGCTGTCTTGCTAACGTTTCAGATTACACCTGCAGTGTACAGAATGAAATTTAGAAATCTTAAGAAGGCTGCAGGCATGACTCATAGTGAATATGCTTATATATTGGGTGCTTTTTTGTCCAAATGGGTTAAAGTGAAGAATATTGTGTCTTATGACCAATTCTTTGATTTGATAGCTCGAGCGACGTTTCTAAGCAGTTGTACAGATGATGTGAGGAATAGCCTGTGGAATAAGGATTTGAAATCTCAGATAGAAATGGCTGCAATGGCAGGTGCCTCTGAGCAAGCACAGATGTCTATGGGCCATAAGCCTCAGAGGGAGGGGCAGAAACCCACTTCTAAAGGGGGATCCTATTTTACCCCTCTGAAGAAGGAGGGTGGATGGCAAGGCAGACGATCACCCCTCCAGAAGCCCTGTCTCTTCTAGAAAAACCCAGTACAACTCACCTATGAAGGAGGAGGGTCCAATAAGAAGTTACAAATGCAACTCCACTGAGCATTTGAAAAAACAGTGCCCGGGGCTGAAAGGGGGTAAGTGACTGCAGGCACCCACCGTTTACAGGACTGGCTTTGTGGGTGTTGTGGGTGCAGGGAAGAGTAAGGAGTTTCTCAGAGGTATCCAGATAAAAGGCAGGGTGGTGTCGAATGGAGGAACAATGGAACACAACTTTCTCTAGTCAGGCCAGGCTAGGTCCTAGAGGGCGACATGTTACCTGGCCAGGAAGCATTGATCCAAGTAGAGGGACGTGGTAAGATCTGTGTGTCTGTGGCTAGAGTGCAGGTACAGTGTGAAGGCTTGGAAGGTAATATAAGGACGGGGGTGCTGGATGAGATCCCCACTGAAATGCTGATTGGAAATTACTTTCCACACGATGCTAGGGCTATCAGTGTGGTGACCAGCAGTGGCCAGGAATAAAACACCGCCCACCCCAGCGCCACCTGGGACAGGGAAGCCTCATCCCCCGGTCTGGGAGGAGCCAGGCCAGCCCTTCACGACGCGCTGGGGGGGAGATGCTTAGGGGTGCAACTCATGCCTCTTGGGTCCCCCGCCCATCGTGAAGTGCCAGGCTGGCGCACCCCCTTCCCCGCACTTATTCGCCGCTCCAGTCCCTCAGCCTGGTGCCGGCTCGCTCGGGGTAGCCACACCATCCCTGGCCGGGGGATGGGCACCGGGCCGCCCCTTCACAACACGTGGGGGGCGCAGGAGGCTCTGCACCCCTCAGAGCCTCCTGCGTCCCCACCTTGTGTGTGTCATGAAGGGCTGGCCCAGAGGCCCCCCCCTACACACATCCTGGCGCCCGGGGGCCTGCCCCTACCCACCCACCCCCCCAGTAGGCCACTGCTCTGCACCCAATACTCAGCCTGTGCCTCAGGCTTTGAGAGGGAGTTGTGTGGTTTGCTTTCCGGAGGGGAGCAGTCATACAATTGACCCCTCAGGCATAAAAGAGGTGACAGAGAGTGCCCAAACTCCTCCCCCAGGTTTTCAGGATGCTCACCCTGAAGTGCTGCTGGAAATTAACTCGGCCTTTTTAAGAAAGAAGGATCCAGTTTCCACTGAAGAAGAAGGTGTCTGTGAGCATTTGAATCAGCTTGCTGGCAGGGGAGAGGGGATATTTCCCCAGGCAGGTAAAACACAGAAGGCACCTGGGTGGCTAGAAGCAAAAACTGCAAACACTCTCAACCCAGAGAGAATACACCATAACCCTCTAGGACTAGGGGGTGGGGGAGGATTCAGTGTTGGGAGTGAAGACCACCGAGTGACCCCAAGGAAGGAGAGGGACTTTCTCCACATATATAGTCTTGGGGTTGGGGGACAGATCCACAAAGGGCCAAATGACACACAGGATCCTCCCCAGACCCTGAGGCACCAAAATCCCAAGGGTCCAAGCAGGGGAAACACTGAAGGGAAGAAAGACTGGGACTATCATAGAATAATAGAATTGGAAGGGACTTTAGGAGGTCATCTAGTCCAATCCCCTGGTCAAAGCAGGACTAACCTCAGCTAAATCATCTCAGCCAGGCCTTTGTCAAGCCGCAGCTTAAAAACCTCTAAAGATGGATATTCCACCACCTCCCTAGGTAACCCATTCCAGTGCTTCACCACCCTCCTAGTGAAAAACTTTTTCCTAATGTCCAACCTAGATCTTCCCCACTCCAACTTGAGACCATTGCTCCTTGTTCTGTCATCTGCCACCACTGACAACAGCCTAGCTCCATCCTCCCTGGAACCCCTTTTCAGTTAGTTAAAGGCTGCTATCAAATTTCCCTTCATTCTTCTCTTCTGCAGACTAAACAAGCCCAGTTCCCTCAGCCCCTCCCTCATAAGTCTTGTGCTCCAGTCCC
>NW_027133244.1:0-6755 GCF_026122565.2 Emydura macquarii macquarii
TGGGACACCTGGAAAGTGCATATAACAGGTAAATTCAAGGTGGTACCAAATAATTAAAAACCACCAATCAATTTAATAAAAAAAAAATTTTTAATCAAACTAGGAAGCAAAAAAGTTAAGTTGTTTTCTTTTTTATAAACATTTAAAAAGGCTGCTTGAAACTTGTGGTTTCCTTTAACTGGTTTTTGGTAGCTTTCCCAAAAGTTTCTGTGGCCCTTTATTTCCGTTTTGTTTATTATAGGTATGGCATATGTTTAAGGGTAGCATAATAATTAAAGTAATATGTACATTTAAAGGGGCGTTTAAAGTAAAAAAATGTTATTAATCAAAGGTACCATAAATAAATATAAAATTGCAGTAGCACCGGGGCCCGGTAACCCACACATAGTGGTGGCTAAAAAGTTAAGTTTGCATTGTTAATAAAAACCGCAAAAAAAGCCGCTAAAAAAGCCGCTAAAAAAGGCCACTAAAAGAGCCGCCGTATCTCTTAAGTCCCTAACAACCTATCCAGTGCTGCGCTCACAATCTGCTTGCTATAAGTTTCCCCAGCCGTAGTAATCCAAACTAAGTAAACTACCCTATCAATCAGCTAAAAGTTAGTTATCAAAAAAAAAAAAGGGAACTCACCCCCACCCTTCTGGTTTTGGGACGTGTTTAAAGTAACAAAAATATATTGTTAAAACTAGTCAGGGGTATTGTTGTTATTTCCTTTTATTACCTCTCCTTTGTAAATCTAAGGAACGCCTTCAGATTGAGAGTGGGAAATATAAAGGTTAATTATAGTGTTTGTAAAATAGCAAATAAAGTTTATAGGGTTAAGTTTTAAAGTTTAAAATTTAAAAAAGTTCATTAGTAAAATAAGTAAAGCAGCAGCTATAGAATTTGTGGGCGTAGCCCAAGGTTCTACTTTAAAGAATTATTTGGAAATGCTTATTATTTGAAAGTGCTTATTATTTTAAAAATTATTTAAAATGCTTTAAAAATATGTTAAAAAACACCAAGGGGTTTTAGGACAACTAAAATACAGTAACATAATCTCTAAACAGGTTTTTAATCAAAAGGTAAAACAAAAGTTAATTAAAAAAGCTCAGGAAACTTTAAAAAAAAAAAAAAAACTAACCAAAAGTTAATAATTCAATTAAATAAAGTTTCAAAAAACCAGTTGGAGTTGGAAAAATTGTTAAAGCAAAGTCGGTATCAAGTGCAAAAAGCAAAAAAAAAAATCAGTAGGTTGGAAGGCTCACTAAATAATTATAAATCAAAACGTGGTCAGTTGTTAAAACAAAATAGTAAGTTAAAAAAGTTTTGTCAAATGTTAGTAAAAAAAAAGATAAATCAGCCCACAAATACTAAAACGTCGGCTAAAAGCTCTTTAAATAAAGTAAGCAAAGGAATACAAATGGTAAAACCAACAGAGGAAAAACAATTGGCAAAAGCAAAAAAGTTAATTCAGTCTAACACAGTACTTTTAAAAGCAAAGTTAAAGGTTGCGTCTCAGCAAAAAAAGTCAAAAAAAAAAAGTTAGTGGTAAAGCAGTTGTAAGCGTTCTGTCAAAAAAAAAAATAAAGTCCTAAAGTGGCACAGCAGGAGGAGGAGTCAAACGTCATCTCAAAGAAGAAAACTGGTAATGTACAAAATAAGACAAGAAAAGCAAAAAAAAAAAAAAGACATCTGCTCCATTAGCATCTGCTATTGTTGAAAAAAAAAATGTGTCTTTAAAGTTTGTAATTGTGCAGGAATTGAAAAATGCAGTTTCCCAAGTAACACAAGCAGCTAGTGCCTGTAATATAGTAATTTCTAAATTGCAACAAAAAGTAAGGCAACAGCACAGGTATGCTATCCCTGTACCCCAATCTAATGTTACATTGGCACCTTGTAATTCAAAAGTTCTAGCACCTTCAGGTGGACATTTGGTATCATTTAAACAATCATTATGAGCACTGCCTAAATCCTTTAAATTTCATAAACCAAGACCACCCTCTTGGTATATGCTAGTATCTCCTGGTGTACCTGTAAAGCACTCAACTATACCTCTTCAGAAACTAGAAAATGTCCTGCGCCAATGTGAAAAAGCCTTAAATAGAAAATGTAAAACTTTAATAAAAAACTACCCTGATCCACTAACTACCCTAAAAAAATATTCAGCAAAAAGCTGTAATAGTTCTAATGAAGAGCATACTAATCAGGATAAAAAAACTTCATCTCCCAAATTGGAGAATCAAACCCCAAAAATTATCAAATCAAATTCAAATTCAAATTGTCCTGTGGCATTAATTACAAATATTAAAACCCTTAATTTTGTGGCTAAGCAAATAAAAATAATAAAGAACAGTTCTGTTGCAGTACATGCACAACATGTACAAAAAAAGGCAAAAGTGTTTGGGTTACCGAGAGAAGACTGGGTTAAACTCCTACAGCTCACAGTAAATCAAGCTTTGTAAAGTACATTACCCCCTAAATATAAAGTAGGTAAAAAATCTTTTAAGAAAACAGTAGCTTTATTAAAACATAATCAGCACCCAAAACAAGCTAAAGTAGCTATCCTATCAAATTTAAAGCAAAAACCCAATAAATCTCCACATCAATTTCATCTTCGGTTAAGTGCAGCTTGGCACAGTTATATAAAAAAAACCATAAATGGGCCACAATATGTTAGTTTATTAATTAACAACTCTCTCCCACAGCTGCAAAAAAAGGTTAATATGCATGTCAATAATGACACTTCCTTAAAGGATGCATTGGCCTTATTGGCTAAAGCACATTCTCAAGAAGGCCTTAAGTTAGGTCGGCGTGGGCCCCCTGTTGCAACGCTTCAGGAGCCACACACCAATCCCACAGTAAAAATTAAGGAACCTTTAAGGACATCACCTCAAAAAATATGCCAAGGTGTTTCTAAATTCCCTAAAAACAAACGTTGGCAAAATAATTCTAACCAACAAAATAATCCTAAATCTTCAAGTGGGCGTGTCCCTCAACAGGGTTATACGTTCAGACCCCATGTGGGGCTCCGAAATCGTGTTTCTTTCTTTTCAAACACAGCCAAAAACCAATCACGATCGCAAAAATTCAAAGCACCACCCTGTCAAAGTAAAAATGTGGTCATGCCAATGCTAAAAGCAATGCAACAAACTTTAAAGAAACAACACCAAAATGTCCAAAAACTTTGGACAAGTCTAACTAAGCTAATATTAAAAAGCTAAGGCCCAGTACACTCAAATCGTCCTGTGGCCTCCATTAACTCATTTTCTTCTCTCCCATGAACAACTTCCCCTGTTAAAGGGTTAGTTGCACCTAAGAAAATGGCTAAAAAACCGTAAACAACTTGTCTGCAAAATATTTGGTATAACGCCATTAGGCCCCTTTAAACAAAAATGCAAGCAAAAAACCCACACTATCTGCAATAGTAGGGGCCGCTACATAAAGTTATTATAAATACTGTGGCAGCAATACTAATTGCACTATTCATGTATAATAATTAAAATTATTATTCTCCTCAGTCTTCAAAACAAACAAAAGTGCTATCAACTTTTGCAAATAACCAGTCATAACAATATTATTTAAACCTATCAAAATGCAAATAGGTCACATGCAAAGAATTCACATCTTTGCACTAATAAAATTGGCAACCCCCCCCCCCCCCCCAAAATAAATAAATAAATAAATAAAATAGCTTACTAGCATCCAATTTCCTATATAAACAAAAAGTGTTCTTAATTTAATTAATCAGTTGTTATATTTTACAAAACAGGCAATTAACAACCCACCAGTAACCATGCTTAAATGTGGCATGGTGTCTCCAAAAAAAACATCAAAACCAAAAGGCTACAACATAAAAAAAAAATAGTGGCTAAACACGCAAACCAACCTAAGTTACAAGTTCTGCTCTGCAAACATGTATTTGCTACACACAAATATAATTGTAAATGCATGGCAGTCACTGCTATTGTAAAAAAAAAAATTTACCAGCTCAAAAACAATACCCTTATGCAAATCAAGCCAAATCATATAAAAACCAAACTGTTAAGTCTGTTCTAACACATATGTGTCCAAATACTGCACAACACCATCAAAGGGGGAAGGCAAAAAAATTTTTCCTTCCCTTAATCCAAAAAACAAATGCTTTTAAGGGGTACCAGCTCTTTGTAAATAAATCTAGTTACTATCATAAAAAAAACCTTTTACTGGGTTTGAAATTTATGCAATTCCACCAAAAGAAAAAGGAGAACCTCGGGAAAAGGCATTCTCATGCACATCACATTCGGCCCAATATACTGAATTAGCAGCAGTAGCTTGTGTATTGGAACATTGTGTGCAATTTTCCATTACCACTACAAATCAAAACATTTGTCTGTTTTCAAACTCAGCATGGGTGTGCAGCTCTCTTACAGAGTTTCTACCATATTGGGAAACTAATGGATTCACATCTTCGGATGGATCACCCATCAAGTATGCTTCGCTGTTAAAATACATCCAATGGTTGGCAGCAAAGTTTACTACTCTGAAAAATCCACAGCCAAGATACTAGTAAAACAAGTTTTCTCTCAATGAAAATCCCTGTAAAGTAAAATCAAATCAGGGGTCACATTTTACTAAACAGTTCTTTAAGAACTGCCTTAAATTAATGGAAGTCCCGCAAAGACTACACATCCCATATAAACCTTAGTTATCTGGGATGGTGAAACAAACCAATCAAACTACAAAAATAATGTTAAGAAAACTAGTTAATGCCAATGGACGTAACTGGAATACCCTCATGCCTTTAATTCTAATGGCATTGAGAGCAACACCTGCTGCGTCTACTAATAAAATACCCTTTAAGGTAATGACAGGCCAAAACATGCGGCTACCAAAACACTTGATTTGGCACACTAGTGGCACTCAACTAGAGAAAATAAAAATGGATACATACCTGCAAAATCTGCAACTTAATTCAAATCAGGTCCAAATGCAGGTAGCTGTTAAATTGGGAAAATCTTAACATAAGGCAAAAGCCTACTTTAATAAAACTCAAAAAAAAAAAACTTGAAAAGTTGGTGATCTGGTAATGTTATTAACATACAAGGCAAAGCACCAAAGCATGAATTGTGTAATCAATGAATCAAACCATTCTAAATCATCAATAAACTCGGTTCAGCAGTGTATAAAATTAAGGTAACAGGAGGCAAGTGTAATAAAAACATAATTTTTCACGCTAATCAATCATTCAGGTCTCAGAAGCAGCTTCCTCCTCAAAAGCTAGGTAAACAGCAGTTTGCTACAGTTGCCGCTAAGGTCCAGCAACTAACCATCATGAAATGGACATTGGTATTTCTAATTTACTACACCCTTATTGTTGCTTCAAGGGTAAAACTAAGCCAAAATCAAAAACCACCTACCACTCAAAACCAAAAAGTGTGGCAACATAAACTTGATCAATTAACTGAACATTTAACGCAAATTACAAAAAAAAAAAATAAAAAAGACTATTGCAATTAATCCAGGTCATATGGTTACCTTAAAAATGCATCCCAAAGCTGTGGAAAATGTTTCAATAAACTCATTCCTTCATATGGTAAATGTTTTAGGTATTAATGCGGTAAACATTATCTAAAGTTGAAAAAAAGTAACAAAAGTAAAACCCTCACCTGATTTAAAATGTAAAAAATATAAGGTAATTTAAATTAAAAATATACTGTAAAACAGAAAAAATTAATAAAAACTACACAAAAGGGTTCCAGACCTAATCAAAGATAAACAATTACTAAGTTAGTATTGTCCTAAATGTTTTCAGGGGTTAGAAGGAGAGCAATCCACATGTTTGAATCTTTGCCAGCATTTATCATTAAAAACAATAAAACATATGGAATCTGTAACACCACACCCCAACCAAAACAGTTCTTAAAAAAAAAAAATGGTACAATGGCACAATCCTTGTATGTCTCATTCACTCAATGTTTAATCCAAACAAGGATGTGTACAAGCAATTGGCAGCTGTCCAGTCCATAGGTCACCTGGAAGATGACATCTACAAAAAACGGATCAATGTGCCTCCCGTGGTAATCTCACACTCCGACTTAAACTTGAAAAGTTCCACAAATGGCCTGTTGCTCTAAAAAGGGGCTTCAGTACATTTGTAGCTGTAATGTATTTAAAACAAATACTGTCATGTGTGGATTCCAGGAAGAATCACAAAACATCGTTTTTGTTATGCCTGGTAAGGCTAACAACATGAAAAGCTCCAATGGAAAAGGTGTCCTATGCTGGAAATGGTCAATTTTTCATGGTAACTAACCAAAAAAAGTATCACTATGGTCTCTTGAAGTGTCAGGTCACAAACCCAAAATTTTTGTTTTACTCCAAAACAACCAGTGTTGATTGGAAATCAAGCAATCTCTCCTATTCCCATCTTTAAAAACATTACTACCATTATGTCTGACCCAAATTACTAAAACTTAAAGTTCCCTCAATAAAAGTAAAATTACGGGAATTGCAAAAGAAATTATCTTCGTTCTATTGGAATTCATGCTGTATAAAATTAATAAATACAAAAAAAATTTCAGACCCAATCAGAGTCAAAATTCTAAACAAAACAATTATGTCCCCATAAGGGTCAGGTACCAAAGTACAAATCACTATGGTACTCTTACTCCTACACAAGCAGTAAAAAAAAATAAAAAAATTCCCTAAACAACTAACCAGTCAAACATTTTATAATGGGGTTTATTATGCAACCACCCCATCAAAGGAAAAATTAGTAGCCTATAGAACTAGCCTGC